>NC_091465.1:88543227-88700727 GCF_027789765.1 Dendropsophus ebraccatus
GGGCAACACAGGAAGGAGAGAGCAACACGGGAAGGAGAGGGCAACACAGGAAGGAGAGAGCAACACGGGAAAGAGAGGGCAACACGGGAAGGAGAGGGCAACACGGGAAGGAGAGGGCAACAAAGGAAGGAGAGAGCAACACGAGAAGGAGAGAGCAACACGAGAAGGAGAGAGCAACACGGGAAGGAAAGGGCAACACTGGAAAGAGAGTGCAACACAGGAAGGAGAGAGCTACAAGGGAAGGAGGGGGCAACACGGGAAGGAGAGGGCAACACAGGAAGGAGAGAGCTACAAGGGAAGGAGGGGGCAACAAGGGAAGGAGAGGGCAACACGGGAAGGAGAGGGCAACAAAGGAAGGAGAGGAAAACACAGGAAGGAGAGGGAAGCACGAGAACACGGGAAGGAAAGGGCAACACTGGAAGGAGAGGGCAACACAGGAAGGAGAGAGCAACACGAGAAGGAGAGAGCAACACGAGAAGGAGAGAGCAACACGAGAAGGAGAGAGCAACACGGGAAGGAGAGGGCAACAAAGGAAGGAGAGAGCAACATGGGAAGGAGGGGGCAACACGGGAAGGAGAGGGCAACATGGGAAGGAGAGGGCAACATGGGAAGGAGGGGGCAACACGGGAAGGAGAGAGCAACACGGGAAGGAAAGGGCAACACGGGAAGGAAAGGGCAACACTGGAAGGAGAGAGCAACACGGGAAGGAAAAAGCAACACGGGAAGGAAAGGGCAACACTGGAAAGAGAGAGCAACACGGGAAGGAAAGGGCAACACGGGAAGGAAAGGGCAACACTGGGAAGAAGAGGGAAACACAGGAAGAAGAGGGAAACACAGGAAGAAGAGGGCAACACAGGAAGAAGAGGGCAACACGGGAAATAGAGAGCAACACGGGAAGGAGAGGGCAACACAGGAAGGAGAGTGCAACACAGGAAGGAGAGAGCTACAAGGGAAGGAGGGGGCAACACGGGAAGGAGAGGGCAACACGGGAAGGAGAGGGCAACACGGGAAGGAGAGGGCAACACTGGAAGGAGAGAGCAACACGAAAAGGAGAAAGCAACACAGGAAGAAGAGGGAAACACAGGAAGAGGGCACCACGGGAAGGAGAGAGCAACACGGGGAGGAGAGGGCAACACAGGAAGGAGAGGGAAAGACAGTAAGGAGAGGGCAACACAGGAAGGAGAGGGCAACACAGGAAGGAGAGAGCAACACGGGAAGGAGGGGGCAACACGGGAAGGAGAGAGCAACACGGGAAGGAAAGGGCAACACGGGAAGGAGAGAGCAACACGGGAAGGAAAAAGCAACACGGGAAGGAAAGGGCAACACTGGAAAGAGAGAGCAACACGGGAAGGAAAGGGCAACACGGGAAGGAAAGGGCAACACTGGAAAGAGAGAGCAACACGGGAAGAAGAGGGAAACACAGGAAGAAGAGGGAAACACAGGAAGAAGAGGGCAACACAGGAAGAAGAGGGCAACACGGGAAATAGAGAGCAACACGGGAAGGAGAGGGCAACACAGGAAGGAGAGTGCAACACAGGAAGGAGAGAGCTACAAGGGAAGGAGGGGGCAACACGGGAAGGAGAGGGCAACACGGGAAGGAGAGGGCAACACGGGAAGGAGAGGGCAACACTGGAAGGAGAGAGCAACACGAAAAGGAGAAAGCAACACAGGAAGAAGAGGGAAACACAGGAAGAGGGCACCACGGGAAGGAGAGAGCAACACGGGGAGGAGAGGGCAACACAGGAAGGAGAGGGAAAGACAGTAAGGAGAGGGCAACACAGGAAGGAGAGGGCAACACAGGAAGGAGAGAGCAACACGGGGAGGAGAGAGCAACACAGGAAGGAGAGGGAAACACAGGAAAAAGAGGGCACCACGGGAAGAAGAGAGCAACACGGGAAAGAGAGAGTAACACGGGAAGGAGAGGGCAACACAGGAAGGAGAGGGCAACACTGGAAGGAGAGAGCAACACGGGAAGGAGAGGGCAACACTGGAAGGAGAGAGCAACACGGGAAGGAGAGGGCAACACGGGAAGGAGAGGGCAACACGGGAAGGAGAGGGCAACACGAGAAGGAGAGGGCACCACGGGAAGGAGAGGGCAACACGGGAAGGAGAGGGCAAGACGGGAAGGAGAGGGCAACACGGGAAGGAGAGGGCACCACGGGAAGGAGAGTGCAACACAGGAAGGAGAGAGCAACACAGGAAGGAGAGGGCAACACAGGAAGGAGAGGGCAACACAGGAAGGAGAGTGCAACACAGGAAGGAGAGAGCAACACAGGAAGGAGAGAGCAACACGAGAAGGAGAGAGCAACACGGGAAGGAGAGAGCAACACAGGAAGAAGAGGGAAACAGGAAGGAGAGAGCAACACAGGAAGGAGAGAGCAACACAGGAAGGAGAGAGCAACACGAGAAGGAGAGAGCAACACAGGAAGAAGAGGGCACTACAGAAAGGAAAGGGCAACACGAGAAGGAAAGGGCAACACGGGAAGAAGAGGGCAACACGGGAAGGATAGGGCACTACAGGAAGGAGAGGGAAACATAGAAAGAGGAGGGAAACACTGGAAGGAGAGGGAAACATGGGAAGGAGAGGGCAACACAGGAAGAAGAGGGCACCATGGGAAGGAGAGGGCAACACAGGAAGGAGAGGGCAACACAGAAGGAGGGGGCAACACAGGAAGGAGAGTGCAACAAAAGAAGTAGAGGGCAACACCAGAAGGACACAAGAAGTGGTGCCCACCCTGATACCGCTCTGCAGCCCCTATAACTATTGTCTCCACTGACTGATCAAGACTACAACTCCCATCAGTCACAAGTCAGATTAGGCATGCTGGGGGTTGTAGTTCTGTAACAGCTGTTGAACCACAGGTCGAGAAATCTAGTACAGAGGTAATAGATACATTACTTAGCCCTCATTGTCCTAGTAATATAGCACATCCCAACGCCCATTGTAGCAGGTTATGTGCAGGACTCAATAACCAGTGTGAAACCTAGACACATTGGGGGCATTTATGAAGCCCTGGCCCCGTATACTCCAACAGATTTACTAAGGGGCACCGGACTCTTACTAATTTTGTTGGTGATTGTTACACGGCAGGTGCAGGAATTTATTTCTGTTCTGGAGCAGGAGTAGAATTTTGCATTGATTTACATCTGATAGCATGATAACATATAATGTATACATGGAGGGCAGCTCACACAGGATGGAGATAGGGAGGAGAGTATACATGGAGGGCAGCTCACACAGGATGGAGATAGGGAGGAGAGTATACATGAAGGGCAGCTCACACAGGATGGAGATAGGGAGGAGAGTATACATGGAGGGCAGCTCACACCGGCTGGAGATAGGGAGGAGAGTATACATGGAGGGCAGCTCACACAGGCTGGAGATAGGGAGGAGAGTATACATGTAGGGCAGCTCACACAGACTGGAGATAGGGAGGAGAGTATACATGTAGGGCAGCTCACACAGGCTGGAGAGAGGGAGGAGAGCATACATGGAGGGCAGCTCACACAGGCTGGAGAGAGGGAGGAGAGCATACATGGAGGGCAGATAACAGGTTGGAGATAAAGAGGAGAGTATACATGGAGGGCAGATAACAGGTTGGAGATAAAGAGGAGAGCATACATGCAGAGCAGCTCACACGGACTGTAGATAGGAAGGAGAGCATACATGAAGGACAGCGCACACACAATGAAGATAGAGAGGAGTATACATGGAGGGCAGGTCAAACAGTCATTGGGTGGTGAGGCCTATCTCATGTTGCTGTGGGATCCAATGTATTCTAGCTATATCCCTGGTAAAAACAGAATTTACTGTGCAGAATTTTTCCCATACCCAAACCTTTTGTGCATATATATATATATATATATATATATATATATATATATAAAGAGAGAGAGAGTGGGTTCAGTTGAGTCCAACCTTCTGTAACAAGTTCTCCACAATCTCTTCTGTAAGAGATATTCCTTGAAGTGCTTTTCTAAAAAAGATGCAGGAAGATCTAAGTACCAAACAGTTTTGGCCGAACTAAAAAAAACCTGATGCAAAAGTATCACAGCGGCCAGAACACAGCGCCAAGAAAGGTGCCTCCGGCTCATTCTGTTTTTATGTTTTTTTACATATAGTTTTAGTGCATAGTTTTCTGTGCCAGGAAGAGACGGAGGGCCGGTGCGGCAGGCAGCGGGATATTCTGTGTATTGGGTTTGTGCATATCCTAGATGACAAAGCGTTTATGGAGGACGCCCAGGGCAGAGCCGGCTTTGAGCGGGGCCCCGCAGACATGCCCTTTTGTGCCACCACATCACAGCCATAAAACAAATGAGCCCATCTCCAGCATATCAGAGACCTGGGAGGACGGAGCGCCACCGCCACCACTGCACACACAAATGACCCCCACCCTCTGCAGGCTAATCCCTTATTTTGGAACAAATGTAATAAATGTGAGTGTTATTTCAGCTCCGTGTATTTCACGTACAACCTGCTTATTTTTTCATTGTTCTGCGCTCCCCCAATCCTGGCGCTCTGTAAAATGTAGAGATGAAAGCCAAACTGATTATGTAAATAGGAGACGTGTAAGCGGGCAGTGGGCACAATGTTGGCTTTAAGAGCCAGAATGGGCACGTCCTCTAATCCCCAGAGAGGTGAACTGCATTGTATGGAGAGCGGGCGCGGGGTTAGACAACAATCCCAATCTATCTGCAATCTTCCTGCAAGCCCCCTTCCATGGCACCTAGGTGTCAGGTTGATCATGCAGCATGCAGTCAGATTTCATCCACTTATTGTGCCTAATACCTGAACAGTGTCATATCAGCTTTGCATACACAGTGAAATAAAAAAGCAGCTGCCGGAGGGGCTGCTTCTCTGCTCGCTTCTGCTTTGTGTGTGACTGCAGTGGGGTTTTAAGTAGGTTTACATAATTCCTTGTGCTGCCGCTGCTGCTGAATGACCTACTTCTCGGAGCTCGGCACAAACTGCACTTAAAATAACGCTGCTGGTAAGGGGATCTGCTGAGAGTCTGTTCACATTCCCTCTGACAATGAGCTGAAGAGGCAGAAAGAGATGAGAACCCAGGACGATTTGTCAGGAGGGGTTGCCGGACGCTTTTGCTTATTTTCCATTTGATCTCGTCCCCATTTATAGGATTTTCAGTTTGGGTAAGGGGCTAGGCTCTGTTTCTGCTTCTGTGTACCCCGACCCCAGTCCATCAAACCTTCTCGTATCATTTACTGTCCGCTGCGATTCTATATAAGATTTCCCCGCCAAATAATCAGAATCATGTAATGGGGTAGAATAAAGGCGATGATCACGCCATGGTCATTGGGGTAACCCCCTTTGTCACCCATCTACAGGGTCAGTGTGGCAGCTGGGGTCACGGGGGTCTCAAGAGCCTCTGCTTCAATGTAACCCATCATTCTACACGACGGACAATGACAGAGGAGCACAGTCCTTGGCTATGTTCTGCAATAAATGGAGAGGTAGGGTTCATCCATTCAAACAGGACCACCATTCTGATGATCAGTGGTGGTCCCAGGAGAGTGCCCACCCCTGATCAGACAATTGTCACCTATAGATGAGGTCTATTGAGTTTACATACATTAGGGCCACGTTTCATGGGCTGAACACAGTTGTACTTTTTAAGCCTCTCTGTCTCATCTGTCACCATGGTTACAGACTACAAACAAACCTTGTGCAGTCAGGTGTGATGTCAGCAGGACTGGCCAACCATGTGAGCGTATGTTTGCAAATAGAAGGATCAGACATGATCGAACACAACTGCCTGATCCTTTTGTTTTCCTGGAGGTAAGCTGCCGCTAGATGGGTGGGAGAGGACAGAGGGGTCTGGAGCAAAGGACAGAGGGATCTGGAGCAAAGGACAGAGGGGTCTGGAGCAGAGGACTGAGGAGTCTGGAGCAAAGGACAGAGGGGTCTGGAGCAGAGGACTGAGGAATCTGGAGCAAAGGACAGAGGGGTCTGGAGCAGAGGACAGAGGGGTCTGGAGCAGAGGACTGAGAAGGCTAGAGCAAAGGACAGAGGGGTCTGGAACAGAGGGCCGACGAGTCTGGAGCAGAGGACAGAGGAGTCTGGAGCAGAGGACAGAGGAGTCTGGAGCAGAGGACAGAGGGGTCTGGAGCAGAGGACAGAGGGGTCTGGAGCAGAGGACAGAGGGGTCTGGAGCAGAGGACAGAGGGGTCTGGAGCAGAGGACAGAGGAGTCTGGAGCAGAGGACAGAGGAGTCTGGAGCAGAGGCCAGAGGAGTCTGGAGCAGAGGCCAGAGGAGTCTGGAGCAGAAGACAGAGGGGTCTGTGACAGAACAGAAAAGTCTGGAGCAGAGGACAAAGGGGCCTAAGACAGAACAAAGAATTGTGGAGCAAAGGACAAAGCAGTCTGGAGGAGAAGACAGAGGGGTCTGGAGCAGAGGACAGAGGGGTATAGAGCAGAGGACAGAGAAGTCTGGAGTAGACAACAAAGGGGTCTGGAGCAGAGGAAAGAGGGGTCTGGAGCAGAGGACTAAGGAGTCTGGAGCAGAGGACAGAGGAGGGAGGAGCAGAGGACAGAGGAGTCTAGAGGACAGAATGGTCTGAAGGACGGAGGACAGAGGAGTCTAGAGGACAGAGGAGGCCACTGTAGCCATGGAAACACAAAGCTCTGCAAAACAGCTGTATAAAAAAAAAAAAAAAAAAATCTGATTTCTTAAAATGAAGCCTTCCAATTTGGATCAGCAGATCGCTGTACATGACCGTCGCTCTATCCAGGCTCCTCTGGTCTTGCGGCTGTGGAATACAAGGTGCTGGCACAACCTGTCCTAGTGATGAGTGGGGGTCCCGGTGGACCCTCGTATTCGGTACATAGGTAAGTAATGAAAGACCCCTATAACCAAGAGGAGGAGATCTGCTTCTTCTAAGTATGGAGCGCCGCGTGTTAGGACTAATGGAGACTGACAGGCGGTTGTATTGGTCACAGTCCTTGGTCTGATTATATTGCACATTATACCGCTGAGAATTCCAGCCAGTGTTATAGCAGAATACAAGCTGATGACAGCGCGGCGCCCCCTGGAGGATGACCGCGCCGCTGTATGCACAGAATAAGCATCGAACGTGCAGCCTGACCCCCAGCTATACCGTACAGCAGCTCCCTATACCGAGATAACGTCCTCAGTACATAACGTTTTATCATCACACCAACACAACTTCTACAACTTTCTATTAAAGGTAAAACTAACATAGACTTAAGATTAAACTAACATAGACTTGTAGGGATCAGCAAGTGAGACATATCTGCAAATACTTATACAGTCACTCCTTCTCCTCATATGCTGCTCCTCATAAGTTACCGACCACCACTCTGCTCTAAGAGCAGAGGTCTGGCTGGTATATGTGTATATATATATATATATATATATATATATATATATATATACACAGACACTGCAGTGCTGCTTACCATTATGCACCCCGTTATTTTTTTCCATAGACCATACAATATCTCCACAAATAAATGGCAATGTACTGACGTTCTATCCTTAGGACGAGTATAGAATCAAATATTGTTTTTCAACTTACATGTTGTAATTTCAAAGAAGAAACAGGATACACAGCATATACAGTACTACAGCATTCTTGTAGCCATCTATAGGCTTCTTGTAGCCATCTATAGGCTTCTTGTAACCATCTATAGGCTTCTTGTCGCCATCTATAAGCTTCTTGTAACCATCTATAGGCTTCTTGTAGCCATCTATAGGCTTCTTGTAGCCATCTATAGGCTTCTTGTAGCCATCTATAAGCTTCTTATCACCATCTATAGGCTTCTTGTAGCCATCTATAAGCTTCTTATCACCATCTATAGGCTTCTTGTAGCCATCTATAAGCTTCTTGTCACCATCTATAGGCTTCTTGTAGCCATCTATAGGCTTCTTATAGCCATCTATAGGCTTCTTGTAGCCATCTATAGGCTTCTTGTAACCATCTATAAGCTTCTTGTCGCCATCTATAAGCTTCTTGTAACCATCTATAGGCTTCTTGTAGCCATCTATAGGCTTCTTGTAGCCATCTATAGGCTTCTTGTAACCATCTATAAGCTTCTTGTCGCCATCTATAAGCTTCTTGTAACCATCTATAGGCTTCTTGTAGCCATCTATAGGCTTCTTGTAGCCATCTATAGGCTTCTTGTAGCCATCTATAGGCTTCTTGTAGCCATCTATAAGCTTCTTATCACCATCTATATGCTTCTTGTAACCATCTATAAGCTTCTTGTAGCCATCTATAGGCTTCTTGTAGCCATCTATAGGCTTCTTGTAGCCATCTATAGGCTTCTTGTAGCCATCTATAGGCTTCTTGTAGCCATCTATAGGCTTCTTGTAGCCATCTATAGGCTTCTTGTAGCCATCTATAAGCTTCTTATCACCATCTATAGGCTTCTTGTAGCCATCTATAGGCTTCTTGTAGCCATCTATAGGCTTCTTGTAACCATCTATAGGCTTCTTGTAGCCATCTATAGGCTTCTTGTAGCCATCTATAGGCTTCTTGTAGCCATCTATAGGCTTCTTGTAGCCATCTATAAGCTTCTTATCACCATCTATATGCTTCTTGTAACCATCTATAAGCTTCTTGTAGCCATCTATAGGCTTCTTGTAGCCATCTATAGGCTTCTTGTAGCCATCTATAAGCTTCTTGTAGCCATCTATAGGCTTCTTGTAGCCATCTATAAGCTTCTTGTCACCATCTATAGGCTTCTTGCCACCATCTATAAGCTTCTTGTCACCATCTATAGGCTTCTTGTCACCATCTATAAGCTTCTTGTAGCCATCTATAGGCTTCTTGTCACCATCTATAGGCTTCTTGTCACCATCTATAGGCTTCTTGTCACCATCTATAAGCTTCTTGTAGCCATCTATAGGCTTCTTGTAGCCATCTATAAGCTTCTTGTAACCATCTATAGGCTTCTTGTCACCATCTATAAGCTTCTTGTAGCCATCTATATGCTTCTTGTCACCATCTATAAGCTTCTTGTAACCATCTATAGGCTTCTTGTCACCATCTATAAGCTTCTTGTCACCATCTATAGGCTTCTTGTAGCCATCTATAAGCTTCTTGTAGCCATCTATAAGCTTCTTGTAGCCATCTATAAGCTTCTTGTCACCATCTATAAGCTTCTTGTCACCATCTATAGGCTTCTTGTAGCCATCTATAAGCTTTTTGTAGACATCTATAGGCTTCTTTTCACCATCTATAGGCTTCTTGTCACCATCTATAGGCTTCTTGTCACCATCTATAGGCTTCTTGTAGCCATCTATAGGCTTTCTGTTTACCATCTATAAGCTTCTTGTAGCCATCTATAAGCTTCTTGTAGCCATCTATAGGCTTCATGTAGCCATCTATAAGCTTTTTGTAGCCATCTATAGGCTTCTTTTCACCATCTACAAGCTTCTTGTCACCATCTATAGGCTTCTTGTAGCCATCTATAGGCTTCTTGTAGCCATCTATAGGCTTTCTGTTTACCATCTATAGGCTTCTTGTAGCCATCTATAAGCTTCTTGTAGCCATCTATAGGCTTCTTGTAACCATCTATAAGCTTCTTGTAGCCATCTATAAGCTTCTTGTAGCCATCTATAGGCTTCTTGTAACCATCTATAGGCTTCTTGTAACCATCTATAAGCTTCTTGTAGCCATCTATAGGCTTCTTGTAACCATCTATAAGCTTTTTGTAGCCATCTATAGGCTTCTTGTAACCATCTATAAGCTTCTTGTAACCATCTATAAGCTTCTTGTAGCCATCTATAAGCTTCTTGTAGCCATCTATAGGCTTCTTGTAACCATCTATAAGCTTCTTGTAGCCATCTATAGGCTTCTTGTAACCATCTATAAGCTTTTTGTAGCCATCTATAGGCTTCTTGTTACCATCTATAAGCTTCTTGCCCTTCTCTTCTGGCATTTTCTCTTCCTTTGCTCTTGAATGTTTGCAGGGTTCTTTTTCCCAATGGCAGACTTCAGCTCACCCCCAAAGCTTTTCGATGGGATTGGGGTCAGGGCCATGTAAAGCCGTCCATTTCCTTATTTAACCATTCCGGTGTACTTCTCTATCTCTATACATCTACATTATAGCTATATACGCCAGTCAGATCTGCTGCTTTTACAGTAGAGTGGTGGTTCGCCAAAGGCTCCTGATCCTCCATCATTCATTTTTGCCCTCATCATTCGGTGTCGCGTCTATTCTTGCTATCCGATCCTTGTTACCTGCTTGTATTGGTACTTGTACTTTCATAAGGTTGTTCTTGCGGCTCACACGTCAAGTCCTGGGGGTATTTGAGTTTAGGTAAAGTCCAGTTGTGCCATCTTGTGACCATTACTATCTGGCTTACAGTACCACTTGTGTGAACGCCTCCTTATACGAGAATAACCCATTGCCACCAGCTGCTTTGAAGGTTTCTTAGGCAAAAGCCAAAGTATAGAGGGAAGAGAGAAGTTGAGTGTGACTTTGTAGTTGTTGATGTGCTGCGTCCCCCGTCTGTGTGCCATGTATATTAATGATGATTCAGTAACGCATCCCCACACCCTGCTGCTCTTCACATAAATTAAGTGTCAGACAAATGTGACTCTCTCATATTTAAAGAAGAAAAGCGTCATTTGCATGAGCGCTTTGTCCAGATGATATTTGGTCTGTATCTGCGCGGCCCAGCGATGTTTCCACATTAACTCCGCGGCGTGCTGGGCTGGTGATAACGTGCTTTCGTTTTTCTTTTAATGTCTATATCGGTTACATCAGCAATTCTGTCGGAACACTTGTCTTTCAGAGTTCAGTGCGGAATGCAGAGAGATTGGGGACCGCGCCGGCATTATCTTCCTCTTGTCAGCAAAGACGTTGCCGCAAGACTTTTTGCTTGAATCTGTTTAATCATGTGCTTGATTTGCTAATGGCGTTCAGAATCCGCGCGGACTCTCTGGACTGTGTGTCAGAACAGCGCCAATACCGCAGGTGATCCCCATCCATTCCTACAGGTAACGCAGTGTTACACCACCCACAGGAGCTGTATGGTGCACTTACCGTAAAGGGACGCCCTAGTGGAAAAAAAGTTCTTAAATCAGCTGGCATCTGAAAGTAATATAGATGTGCAATTTATTTCCATTTTAAAAAACTCCAGTCTTCCAGTACTTATTAGTGGCTGTATGTCCTGCCGGAAGTGTTGTATTCTTTACAGTCTGATACAATGCTCTCTGCTTGCCAGCCAGGAAGGGGTTAAGTGGAGATGCTGTGTACAGCATCACCACCTAACCTCCGAAGAGAAGCAGAACACCTGTTAATTTGATGGGCGTTCTGCTCCTCTTTGGGGAGATGACCCTTACCACTCCTGGGTAGTAGGAAACCCTGTTTAGAGCTGTGATTCCTTTCATTATGAGGGGGTTCCCCGCTCCTGTAAGGGGCATGCCTCCAGCTCAGTGTCAAAATACCCAAATTCTTGCATGAACCATGATTTGCTATTTTAAGGCAGTTTTAAGGCAGTCCTGAGTAAACTGATTAAGATATGTGGGTTTTAATTTCTCATAATTTTCAAGATCTTTGCTTGAGGCTCTGCAAGGCATCCCTATGTGAGCACCATGAGGAACTGTTATATGGGCACTAGGATTTACCACTATGCCAGCATCATGAGAAACTATTATATGGGCACCGTGAGATTATATAGGCACTAACAGTAAGGCACTATTATGCGAGAACTGTGAGGCACTATTATGTGAGCCCTGTGAGGCACTATTGTGTCAGGCACTATTATGCGAGCACTGTGAGGCACTATTATGTGAGCCCTGTGAGGCACTATTCTGTCAGGCACTATTATGTGAGCACTGTCAGGCACTATTATGTGAGCACTGTGAGGCACTATTCTGTCAGGCACTATTATGCGAGCACTGTCAGGCACTATTATGCGAGCACTGTGAGGCACTATTATGTGAGCACTGTGAGGCACTATTATGTGAGCACTGTGAGGCACTATTATGTGAGCACTGTGAGGCACTGTTATGTGAGCCCTGTGAGGCACTATTAGGTGAGCACTGAAAGGCACTATCATGGGAGCACTGTGAGGCACTATTATGTGAGCCCTGTGAGGCACTATTAGGTGAGCACTGAAAGGCACTATTATGGGAGCACTGTGAGGCACTATTAGGCGAGCACTGTGAGGCACTATTATCCAAGCACTTTGAGGCACTATTCTGTCAGGCACTATTATGTGAGCACTGTGAGGCACTATTACGTGAGCACTGTGAGGCACTATTATGTGAGCACTGTGAGGCACTATTGTGTCAGGCACTATTATGTGAGCACTGTGAGGCACTATTATGTGAGCACTGTGAGGCACTATTGTGTCAGGCGCTATTATGTGAGCACTGTGAGGCACTATTGTGTCAGGCACTATTATGTGAGCACTGTGAGGCACTATTATCCAAGCACTGTGAGGCACTATACTGTCAGGCACTATTATGTGAGCACTGTGAGGCACTATTACGTGAGCACTGTGAGGCACTATTATGTGAGCACTGTGAGGCACTATTGTGTCAGGCACTATTATGTGAGCACTGTGAGGCACTATTATGTGAGCACTGTGAGACACTATTGTGTCAGGCACTATTATGTGAGCACTGTGAGGCACTATTGTGTCAGGCACTATTATGTGAGCACTGTCAGGCACTATTATGTGAGCACTGTCAGGCACTATTGTGTCAGGCACTATTATGTGAGCACTGTCAGGCACTATTATGTGAGCACTGTGAGGCACTATTGTTTCAGGCACTATTATGTGAGCACTGTGAGGCACTATTATGTGAGCACTGTGAGGCACTATTGTGTGAGGCACTATTATGTGAGCACTGTGAGGCACTATTGTGTGAGGCACTATTATGTGAGCACTGTGAGGCACTATTGTGTCAGGCACTATTACGTGAGCACTGTCAGGCACTATTATGTGAGCACTGTGAGGCACTATTGTGTCAGGCACTATTATGTGAGCACTGTGAGGCACTATTGTGTCAGACACTATTATGTGAGCACTGTGAGGCACTATTGTGTCAGGCACTATTATGTGAGCACTGTGAGGTACTACTGTGTCAGGCACTATTATGTGAGCACTGTGAGGCACTATTATGTGAGCACTGTGAGGCACTACTGTGTCAGGCACTATTATGTGAGCACTGTGAGGCACTATTATGTGAGCACTGTGAGGCACTATTGTGTCAGGCACTATTATGTGAGCACTGTGAGGCACTATTATGTGAGCACTGTGAGGCACTACTGTGTCAGGCACTATTATGTGAGGCACTATTGTGTCAGGCACTATTATGTGAGCACTGTGAGGCACTATTGTGTCAGGCACTATTATGTGAGCACTGTGAGGCACTATTGTGTCAGGCACTTTATGTGAGCACTGTGAGGCACTATTATGTGAGCACTGTGAGGCACTATTGTGTCAGGCACTATTATGTGAGCACTGTCAGGCACTATTATGTGAGCACTTTGAGGCACTATTGTGTCAGGCACTATTATGTGAGCACTGTGAGGCACTATTATGTGAGCACTGTGAGGCACTATTGTGTCAGGCACTATTATGTGAGCACTGTGAGGCACTATTATGTGAGCACTGTGAGGCACTACTGTGTCAGGCACTATTATGTGAGCACTGTGAGGCACTATTATGTGAGCACTGTGAGGCACTATTGTGTCAGGCACTATTATGTGAGCACTGTGAGGCACTATTGTGTCAGGCACTTTATGTGAGCACTGTGAGGCACTATTATGTGAGCACTGTGAGGCACTATTGTGTCAGGCACTATAATGTGAGCACTGTGAGGCACTATTGTGTCAGGCACTATAATGTGAGCACTGTGAGGCACTATTGTGTCAGGCACTATTATGTGAGCACTGTGAGGCACTATTATGTGAGCACTGTGAGGCACTATTATGTGAGCACTGTGAGGCACTATTGTGTCAGGCACTATTATGTGAGCACTGTGAGGCACTATTATGTGAGCACTGTGAGGCACTATTATGTGAGCACTGTGAGGCACTATTATGTGAGCACTGTGAGGCACTATTGTGTCAGGCACTATTATGTGAGCACTGTGAGGCACTATTATGTGAGCACTGTGAGGCACTATTATGTGAGCACTGTGAGGCACTATTATGTGAGCACTGTGAGGCACTATTATGTGAGCACTGTGAGGCACTATTATGTGAGCACTGTGAGGCACTATTGTGTCAGGCACTATTATGTGAGCACTGTGAGGCACTATTATGTGAGCACTGTGAGGCACTATTATGTGAGCACTGTGAGGCACTATTCTGTCAGGCACTATTATTTGAGCACTGTGAGGCACTATTATGTGAGCACTGTGAGGCACTATTGTGTCAGGCACTATTATGTGAGCACTGTGAGGCACTATTATGTGAGCACTGTCAGGCACTATTATGTGAGCACTGTGAGGCACTATTATGTGAGCACTGTCAGGCACTATTATGTGAGCACTGTGAGGCACTATTGTGTCAGGCACTATTATGTGAGCACTGTGAGGCACTATTATGTGAGCACTGTGAGGCACTATTATGTGAGCACTGTGAGGCACTATTATGTGAGCACTGTGAGGCACTATTATGTGAGCACTGTGAGGCACTATTATGTGAGCACTGTGAGGCACTATTATGTGAGCACTGTGAGGCACTATTATGTGAGCACTGTGAGGCACTATTCTGTCAGGCACTATTATTTGAGCACTGTGAGGCACTATTATGTGAGCACTGTGAGGCACTATTGTGTCAGGCACTATTATGTGAGCACTGTGAGGCACTATTATGTGAGCACTGTCAGGCACTATTATGTGAGCACTGTGAGGCACTATTATGTGAGCACTGTCAGGCACTATTATGTGAGCACTGTGAGGCACTATTGTGTCAGGCACTATTATGTGAGCACTGTGAGGCACTATTATGTGAGCACTGTGAGGCACTATTATGTGAGCACTGTGAGGCACTATTATGTGAGCACTGTGAGGCACTATTATGTGAGCACTGTGAGGCACTATTATGTGAGCACTGTGAGGCACTATTATGTGAGCACTGTGAGGCACTATTATGTGAGCACTGTGAGGCACTATTATGTGAGCACTGTGAGGCACTATTATGTGAGCACTGTGAGGCACTATTATGTGAGCACTGTGAGGCACTATTATGTGAGCACTGTGAGGCACTATTGTGTCAGGCACTATTATGTGAGCACTGTGAGGCACTATTATGTGAGCACTGTGAGGCACTATTGTGTCAGGCACTATTATGTGAGCACTGTGAGGCACTATTATGTGAGCACTGTCAGGCACTATTATGTGAGCACTGTGAGGCACTATTATGTGAGCACTGTGAGGCACTATTGTGTCAGGCACTATTATGTGAGCACTGTCAGGCACTATTATGTGAGCACTGTCAGGCACTATTATGTGAGCACTGTGAGGCACTATTATGTGAGCACTGTGAGGCACTATTATGTGAGCACTGTGAGGCACTATTATGTGAGCACTGTGAGGCACTATTATGTGAGCACTGTGAGGCACTATTATGTGAGCACTGTGAGGCACTATTATGTGAGCACTGTGAGGCACTATTATGTGAGCACTGTGAGGCACTATTATGTGAGCACTGTGAGGCACTATTGTGTCAGGCACTATTATATGAGCACTATGAGGCACTATTGTGTCAGGCACTATTATGTGAGCACTGTCAGGCACTATTATGTGAGCACTGTGAGGCACTATTATGTGAGCACTGTGAGGCACTATTATGTGAGCACTGTGAGGCACTATTATGTGAGCACTGTGAGGCACTATTATGTGAGCACTGTCAGGCACTATTATGTGAGCACTGTGAGGCATTATTATGTGAGGCACTATTGTGTCAGGCACTATTATGTGAGCACTGTGAGGCACTATTATGTGAGCACTGTGAGGCACTATTATGTGAGCACTGTGAGGCACTATTATGTGAGCACTGTGAGGCACTATTATGTGAGCACTGTGAGGCACTATTATGTGAGCACTGTGAGGCACTATTATGTGAGCACTGTCAGGCACTATTATGTGAGCACTGTGAGGCACTATTATGTGAGCACTGTGAGGCACTATTATGTGAGCACTGTCAGGCACTATTATGTGAGCACTGTGAGGCACTATTATGTGAGCACTGTGAGGCACTATTATGTGAGCACTGTGAGGCACTATTATGTGAGCACTGTCAGGCACTATTATGTGAGCACTGAGGCACTATTATGTGAGCACTGTGAGGCACTATTATGTGAGCACTGTGAGGCACTATTATGTGAGCACTGTGAGGCACTATTAGGTGACCACTGTGAGGCATTATTATGTGAGCACTGTCAGGCACTATTATGTGAGCACTGTCAGGCACTATTATGTGAGCACTGTGAGGCACTATTATGTGAGCACTGTGAGGCACTATTATGTGAGCACTGTGAGGCACTATTATGTGAGCACTGTGAGGCACTATTATGTGAGCACCCACCCACTTCTTTCTCTTTCTTCTGGATGCACTTTATGGTCTGTGAAGATATGAGAAGGAAGCTCCGGGTTTTGCACATCACCCATATTCCTGGCGGTGAGCAGTGACGTCCGGCCGGGTGCGAAGCTTTATCACACGTTTGCTGATCCTGACCCGGGTGACCCTGCAGACATCGGTGCGACAGATCCAGAGCGTTACACGTCCACTGTGATGATCTGTGTGTAAATAACTATTACAGGACGAGATCAGCTGGACGGTCAGTAACAGGGCGGCAGGATTTGTGAGCATTTGCAGAGCAGTATTTTCCAGGTTGGGCCGTTTCTCTGCGACGGACAGGCTGATACACGGCCCGTTGTTGTCCCTGGACAATGTGTCTCACTAATGCTCCTTTATGGCCGTGATGCGCTCAGCACCTCAGTGCACGGCCGCTGCCAGCAGATATATGTTCAGTGAGATGAAATATCTGTTCTCTAACACAGCAGCCTGTAATACACAGTCCATGGGTCAGCGGTGCGATGATATACACCGGACGGCAGCTCCGCAACACCGAAAAATGTCAATATTTACTCAGTGGATGTGGTGGAGATTTAACCACTGGCTGCGCTTTATGGCTCCGAGGCCGTCCGTCCGGCTCAGGGTATAAAATGCCGGATGTTTCCGCAGATATTGTATCAATAGCAGCACATTCATTCCCACAGCATTCTACACCGCGGTCCTCTACTGCCATCTACTGGTCAATCCACGGTAACACCACATGTAGGCCACCAACATGGGATCTCCTGGAGGTTTTCCTCAGGAAGTTATATTCACTTACTGGGGATTTACAAACCATCTCTGACAGAAGTTTGTTCAATGTAAATACTACTTTTTCAGTATATATTTCTGACATTAGTTTTTATATGTTTCCATCATGTCCCTCCTTTCCCTTCTTCCCCCTGTAACATATATAAAGGTTTCCATCATGTCCTCCCTTTCCCTTCTTCCTCCTGTAACATATATAAAGGTTTCCATCATGTCCCCCCTTTCCCTTCTTCCCTCCTGTAACATATATAAAGGTTTCCATCATGTCCCCTCTTTCCCTTCTTCCTCCTGTAATGTGTATAAAGGTTTCAATCATGTCCCCCCTTTCCCTTCTTCCTCCTGTTACATATATAAAGGTTTCCATCATGTCCCCCCTTTCCCTTCTTCCTCCTGTAACATATATAAAGGTTTCCATCATGTCCCCCTTTCCCTTCTTCCTCCTGTAACATATATAAAGGTTTCCATCATGTCCTCTCTTTCCCTTCTTCCCTCTGTAACATATATAAAGGTTTCCATCATGTCCCTCCTTTCCCTTCTTCCTCCTGTAACATATATAAAGGTTTCCATCATGTCCCTCCTTTCCCTTCTTCCTCCTGTAACATATATAAAGGTTTCCATCATGTCCTCCCTTTCCCTTCTTCCTCCTGTAACATATATAAAGGTTTCCATCATGCCCTCCCTTTCCCTTCTTCCTCCTGTAACATATATAAAGGTTTCCATCATGTCCCCCCTTTCCCTTCTTCCTCCTGTAACATATATAAAGGTTTCCATCAGGTCCCCCCTTTCCCTTCTTCCTCCTGTAACATATATAAAGGTTTCCATCATGTCCTCCCTTTCCCTTCTTCCTCCTGTAACATATATAAAGGTTTCCATCATGTCCTCCCTTTCCCTTCTTCCTCCTGTAACATATATAAAGGTTTCCATCATGTCCTCTCTTTCCCTTCTTCCCTCTGTAACATATATAAAGGTTTCTATCATGTCCCTCCTTTCCCTTCTTCCCCCTGTAACATACTTAAAGGTTTCCATCATGTCCTCCTTTCCCTTCTTCCTCCTGTAACATATATAAAGGTTTCCACCATGTCCTCCCTTTCCCTTCTTCCCTCTGTAACATATATAAAAGTTTCCATCATGTCCCTCCTTTCCTTCTTCCTCCTGTAACATATATAAAGGTTTCCATCATGTCCTCCCTTTCCCTTCTTCCTCCTGTAACATATATAAAGGTTTCCATCATGTCCCCCTTTCCCTTCTTCCTCCTGTAACATATATAAAGGTTTTCATCATGTCCCTCCTTTCCTTCTTCCTCCTGTAACATATATAAAGGTTTCCATCATGTCCCTCCTTTCCCTTCTTCCTCCTGTAACATATATAAAGGTTTCCATCATGTCCCCCCTTTCCCTTCTTCCTCCTGTAACATATATAAAGGTTTTCATCATGTCCTCCTTTTCCATTCTTCCTCCTGTAACATATATAAAGGTTTCCATCATGTCCCTCCTTTCCCTTCTTCCTCCTGTATATAAAGGTTTCCATCATGTCCTCCCTTTCCCTTCTTCCTCCTGTAACATATATAAAGGTTTCCATGATTCCATCGTGTCCTCTCTTTCCCTTCTTCCTCCTGTAACATATATAAAGGTTTCCATCGTGTCCTCTCTTTCCCTTCTTCCTCCTGTAACATATATAAAGGTTTCCATCGTGTCCTCTTTCCCTTCTTCCTCCTGTAACATATATAAAAGCTTCTATCATGTCCTCCCTTTCCCTTCTTCCTCCTGTAACATATATAAAAGCTTCCATCATGTCCCCCTTTCCCTTCTTCCACCTGTAACATATATAAAGGTTTCCATGATTCCATCGTGTCCTCTCTTTCCTTTCTTCCCTCCTGTAACATATATAAAGGTTTCCATCATGCCCCCCTTTCCCTTCTTCCTCCTGTAACATATATAAAGGTTTCCATCATGTCCTCCCTTTCCCTTCTTCCTCCTGTAACATATATAAAGGTTTCCATCATGTCCTCCTTTCCCTTCTTCCTCCTGTAACATATATAAAGGTTTCCATCATGTCCTCCCTTTCCCTTCTTCCTCCTGTAACATATATAAAGGTTTCCATCATGTCCTCCCTTTCCCTTCTTCCTCCTGTAACATATATAAAGGTTTCCATCGTGTCCTCTTTCCCTTCTTCCTCCTGTAACATATATAAAGGTTTCCATCATGTCCCCCCTTTCCCTTCTTCCCCCTGTAACATATATAAAGGTTTCCATCATGTTCCCCTTTACCTTCTTCCTCCTGTAACATATATAAAGGTTTCCATCGTGTCCTCTTTCCCTTCTTCCTCCTGTAACATAAGGCAGTACAGTTCCAGTCAAATATTTGAAAACCTTTTCATATCATGGTTTTTTTCCTTGTGTTTTTTTCTACATTGTGGATTCATGAGAAAGACACATGGAACGTAAGGAATACTTATGGAATTAAAGGATTTATCCAGCATTAGAAAAACATGGCCGCTTTCTTCCAGAAACCACAACAGGTTCGGTTTGCGATTTAGCTTCATTTACTTCAATGGAACTGCGTTACAGAACCTGCACCCAACCTGGACACAAGGGCAGTGCTGTCTCTGGAGGAAAGTGGCCGTGTTTTTCTAACGCTTGATAACCCCTTTAAAGTTGTAAACAAGAACATGTTAAACCAGAATATGTTTAATATTTTAGATTGATCCCCCTTTTAGACTGCTGACAGCTGTGCGCACTCTTGGCATTCTCTCCCATCAGTCACCTGGAATGGTTGGTCCACTTTGTAAAGAGTTATAGTGTGGTTATACTGCGGATCCTCTGCTCTTTATAATGCAGAGGTAGAATTGGTATACAGCTACATACAGTGCCTAACCCTATTCATCCTCTGTACTAATGTACAATATGGCAGGAACCAATCATCTGAGAGAAAACACAGTCATTGGAGGACGAGGGGTGTGATGGGGTGAAGCATGGAGGACGAGGGGTGTGATGGGGTGAAGCATGGAGGACGAGGGGGTGTGATGGGGTGAAGCATGGAGGACGAGGGGTGTGATGGGGTGAAGCATGGAGGACGAGCGGGTGTGATGGGGTAAAGCATGGAGGACGAGGGGTGTGATGGGGTGAAGCATGGAGGACGAGGGGTGTGATGGGGTGAAGCATGGAGGACGAGGGGTGTGATGGGGTGAAGCATGGAGGACGAGGGGTGTGATGGGGTGAAGCATGGAGGACGAGGGGGTGTGATGGGGTGAAGCATGGAGGACGAGGGGGTGTGATGGGGTGAAGCATGGAGGACGAGGGGTGTGATGGGGTGAAGCATGGAGGACGAGGGGTGTGATGGGGTGAAGCATGGAGGACGAGGGGGTGTGATGGGGTGAAGCATGGAGGACGAGGGGTGTGATGGGGTGAAGCATGGAGGACGAGGGGTGTGATGGGGTGAAGCATGGAGGACGAGGGGGTGTGATGGGGTGAAGCATGGAGGACGAGGGGGTGTGATGGGGTGAAGCATGGAGGACGAGGGGTGTGATGGGGTGAAGCATGGAGGACGAGGGGTGTGATGGGGTGAAGCATGGAGGACGAGGGGGTGTGATGGGGTGAAGCATGGAGGACGAGGGGGTGTGATGGGGTGAAGCATAAAGGACGAGGGGGTGTGATGGGGTGAAGCATGGAGGACGAGGGGGTGTGATGGGGTGCAGCATGGAGGACGAGGGGGTGTGATGGGGTGCAGCATGGAGGACGAGGGGGTGTGATGGGGTGAAGCATGGAGGACGAGGGGGTGTGATGGGGTGAAGCATGGAGGACGAGGGGGTGTGATGGGGTGAAGCATGGAGGATGAGGGGTATGATGGGGTGAAGCATGGAGGACGAGGGGTGTGATGGGGTGAAGCATGGAGGACGAGGGGTGTGATGGGGTGAAGCATGGAGGACGAGGGGGTGTGATGGGGTGCAGCATGGAGGACGAGGGGGTGTGATGGGGTGAAGCATGGAGGACGAGGGGGTGTGATGGGGTGAAGCATGGAGGATGAGGGGTATGATGGGGTGAAGCATGGAGGATGAGGGGTATGATGGGGTGAAGCATGGAGGATGAGGGGTGTGATGGGGTGAAGCATGGAGGACAAGGGGGTGTGATGGGGTGAAGCATGGAGGACAAGGGGGTGTGATGGGGTGAAGCATGGAGGATGAGGGGGTGTGATGGGGTGAAGCATGGAGGACGAGGGGGTGCCATGGGGTGAAGCATGGAGGACGAGGGGGTGTGATGGGGTAAAGCATGGAGGATGAGGGGGTGTGATGGGGTGAAGCATGGAGGACGAGGGGTGTGATGGGGTGAAGCATGGAGGACGAGGGGGTGTGATGGGGTAAAGCATGGAGGATGAGGGGTGTGATGGGGTGAAGCATGGAGGACGAGGGGGTGTCGTGTCTGTATTATAATTTACTTCAATATAATAATTTCCACTCTTCCAGTACTTATCAGCTGATGTATGTCCTGCAGGAAGTGGTGTATTCTTTCCATTCTGACACAGTGCTCTCTGCTGCCACCTCTGTACATGTCAGGAACTGTCCAGAGCAGCAGCAAATCCCCATAGAAAACCTCTCCTGCTCTGGACAGTTCCTGATATGGACAGAGGTGGCAGCAGAGAGCACTGTGTCAGACTGGAGAGAATACACCACTTCCTGCAGGACATACAGCAGCTGATAAATTCTGGAAGTTATAAATTTGTATAACTTTCTGACACCAGTGAAAACATTTTTTTCCACCGGAATTCCCATTTAACCAGCATGGCTACAACAGCATTCAGGGACAATTATTTGTTATTAAGGAGACAATGACCCAACCACACCTCGGCCTATGGAAGGGCTAAATGACCAAAAAGAGAGGGATGGAGAGCTGTGTCACATGACATTTACAGTTACATGACCCCCATAAGATGGACTGAGATGGGCTGCGCTGCAGAGGGGGGAAGAACCAGCCGACAATCACTCAGCGCCCCTGGGAACCCCCTCAGCGCCCCTGGGAACCCCCTCAGCGCCCCCGGGAACCCCCTCAGCGCCCCTGGGAACCCCCTCAGCGCCCCTGGGAACCCCCTCAGCGCCCCTGGGAACCCCCTCAGCGCCCCTGGGAACCCCCTCAGCGCCCCTGGGAACCCCTCAGCGCCCCTGTGAACCCCTCAGCACCCCTGGGAACCCTCTCAGCGCCCCTGGGAACCCCTCAGCGCCCCTGGGAACCCCCTCAGCGCCCCTGGGAACCCCCTCAGCGCCCCTGGGAACCCCCTCAGCGCCCCGGGGAACCCCCTCAGCGCCCCCGGGAACCCCTCAGCGCCCCCGGGAACCCCCTCAGCGCCCCCGGGAACCCCCTCAGCGCCCCCGGGAACCCCCTCAGCGCCCCCGGGAACCCCCTCAGGACGGCTGGAACCATGACTACCTCATGAGGGAGAGAATGCCAAGAGTGTGCAAAGCTGTCATCAAACCAAAACGGGGCTCCTGTATACACCGTATTCTCTTTAACCCTGTGTGTTCCTCTATTGTGTTCACTTCATGGTGTGTGCCCTGTCTATAGGTTTCTATCACATCTTCTCTTGCTCTGCTCTGTCTTCCGTCCCTCCCTCCGGGGACACACATATATATATATGTTAGGAAGGTGCAGTATTGCATTACGGGGGTCCTCGGTCTGTACGACCCATCTGACCCCACTCACTTATCACTGATGGATGACCGTGCCCCCCTGTAACCTTGTCATTTATCGGCCCATGGACGTTATTTAGTGAAAGCTCTGCGGCCGTTCCGAGGGGCGTCAAGGGATCATGGTGAGTTGTGTGACAGGATCGGCCCCCATTCATTACTTCACTTTGAAGCCACTGAGCTGCAGACATAAATATCAGAGGTCAGAAGGGCAATGGGGATTATTTATGGGGGACGCGGATGGGACATATGGGACACATATGGCGGCAGGTGTCTCCGTCTGCACCTGTGATCTCCGCACCGTACAGATGTGTCAGCAACACCAGGCAGCGCAACGTCCTGACCGTCCCAGGAGACAAGTAACTCAGCAGCTGACCGAGGAATCCCCCCACACCACACAAAGGGTCTGCCAGGAAGGAGAAGAAACTAGACGGAGGGTCCACAACACTCACTATAGGACCCCCAGACCGACTGACACATCCCATCACTATAGGACCCCCAGACAGACACATCCCATCACTATAGGACCCCCAGACCGACGGACACATCCCATCACTATAGGACCCCCAGATCGACGGACACATCCCATCACTATAGGACCCCCAGACAGACACATCCCATCACTATAGGACCCCCAGATCGACGGACACATCCCATCACTATAGGACCCCCAGACACATCCCATCACTATAGGACCCCCAGACTGACAGATACATCCCATCACTATAGGACCCCCAGACACATCCCATCACTATAGGACCCCCAGACCGACTGACACATCCCATCACTATAGGACCCCCAGATATATCCCATCACTATAGGACCCCCAGACAGACACATCCCATCACTATAGGACCCCCAGACCGACAGATACATCCCATCACTATAGGACCCCCAGACACATCCCATCACTATAGGACCCCCAGACAGACAGACACATCCCATCACTATAGGACCCCCAGATACATCCCATCACTATAGGACCCCCAGACAGACACATCCCATCACTATAGGACCCCCAGACACATCCCATCACTATAGGACCCCCAGACACATCCCATCACTATAGGACCCCCAGACCGACAGACACATTCCATCACTATAGGACCCCCAGAAAGACAGACACATCCCATCACTATAGGACCCCCAGAAAGACAGACACATCCCATTACTATAGGACCCCCAGGCAGACAGATACATCCCATCACTATAGGACCCCCAGACAGACAGACACATCCCATCACTATAGGACCCCCAGACAGACAGACACATCCGATCACTATAGGACCCCCAGACACATCCCATCACTATAGGACCCCCAGACAGACACATCCCATCACTATAGGACCCCCAGACAGACACATCCCATCACTATAGGACCCCCAGACAGACACATCCCATCACTATAGGACCCCCAGACACATCCCATCACTATAGGACCCCCAGACACATCCCATCACTATAGGACCCCCAGACACATCCCATCACTATAGGACCCCCAGACACATCCCATCACAATAGGACCCCCAGATACATCCCATCACATCCCCTCCCAGCGATGGCGGACCCCGGCTCCATAGATGCAGACCTCCTCCTCCTCCTCCTCACATTATTCATCGTATTTCTTGCAGTGATAAGGAACCTTTCCTTCCTCCATCCTTGACTGGAAATAGATGAAATAAAGCAGAAATTGTGAATAAGTTGGAAATTAATTTCTTTCCCCAGTAAACATCAGGGAAATAAGTAGAACTAATCTGTAGAATAAGCCGCCGCCGCCGCTCCAGCAGACATAATGAATCCCAGCCTGAGATACTTGGCCTTTTCTTCACAAACCTCCCCGAGTGTATCTGGTAAAGACGAGAGGCTCCTCCAAACCCATCATCATCTCAGGCCGCAAACGCCAACCCAACCGCGTTCCATCACTGGCGGCAGCAGCGGAATGTGTAATATAATAGCCGATCAGCCGGGAGATGGAAGCTCACCAGGACTACTACCACCAACATGCACCACTCTATGGGACAGAGCACCCCAACCTCACCAGGACTACTACCACCAACATGCATCACTCTATGGGACAGAGCTCCCCAACCTCACCAGGACTACTACCACCAACATGCATCACTGTATGGGACAGAGCTCCCCAACCTCACCAGGACTACTACCACCAACATGCATCACTGTATGGGACAGAGCACCCCAACCTCACCAGGACTACTACCACCAACATGCACCACTGTATGGGACAGAGCACCCCAACCTCACCAGGACTACTACCACCAACATGCATCACTGTATGGGACAGAGCACCCCAACCTCACCAGGACTACTACCACCAACATGCATCACTGTATGGGACAGAGCACCCCAACCTCACCAGGACTACTACCACCAACATGCACCACTGTATGGGACAGAGCTCCCCAACCTCACCAGGACTACTACCACCAACATGCACCACTGTATAGAACAGAGCTCCCCAACCTCACTAGGACTACTACCACCAACATGCACCACTTACTGTATGGGACAGAGCACCCCAACCTCACCAGGACTACTACCACCAACATGCATCACTGTATGGGACAGAGCTCCCCAACCTCACCAGGACTACTACCACCAACATGCACCACTTACTGTATGGGACAGAGCACCCCAACCTCACCAGGACTACTACCACCAACATGCACCACTGTATGGGACAGAGCACCCCAACCTCACCAGGACTACTACCACCAACATGCACCACTGTATGGGACAGAGCACCCCAACCTCACCAGGACTACTACCACCAACATGCACCACTGTATGGGACAGAGCACCCCAACCTCACCAGGACTACTACCACCAACATGCACCACTGTATAGAACAGAGCTCCCCAAGCTCACCAGGACTACTACCACCAACATGCACCACTGTATAGAACAGAGCTCCCCAACCTCACCAGGACTACTACCACCAACATGCACCACTTACTGTATGGGACAGAGCACCCAACCTCACCAGGACTACTACCACCAACATGCACCACTGTATGGGACAGAGCTCCCCAACCTCACCAGGACTACTACCACCAACATGCACCACTTACTGTATGGGACAGAGCACCCCAACCTCACCAGGACTACTACCACCAACATGCACCACTTACTGTATGGGACAGAGCACCCAACCTCACCAGGACTACTACCACCAACATGCACCACTGTATGGGACAGAGCACCCAACCTCACCAGGACTACTACCACCAACATGCACCACTGTATGGGACAGAGCTCCCCAACCTCACCAGGACTACTACCACCAACATGCACCACTGTATGGGACAGAGCACCCCAACCTCACCAGGACTACTACCACCAACATGCACCACTGTATGGGACAGAGCACCCCAACCTCAGCAGGACTACTACCACCAACATGCATCACTTACTGTATGGGACAGAGCACCCCAACCTCACCAGGACTACTACCACCAACATGCACCACTGTATGGGACAGAGCACCCCAACCTCAGCAGGACTACTACCACCAACATGCATCACTTACTGTATGGGACAGAGCACCCCAACCTCACCAGGACTACTACCACCAACATGCACCACTTACTGTATGGGACAGAGCACCCCAACCTGACCAGGACTACTACCACCAACATGCACCACTGTATGGGACAGAGCACCCCAACCTCACCAGGACTACTACCACCAACATGCACCACTTACTGTATGGGACAGAGCACCCCAACCTCACCAGGACTACTACCACCAACATGCATCACCAACATGCATCACTTACTGTATGGGACAGAGCACCCAACCTCACCAGGACTACAACCCCCCAACGTGCCCTGACAGCTCTGTGAGCTCCAACCTGTGGCTCTTCAGATGATGATAAACTACAACTCCCATCGGAGCCAAGGCTGTAACACCCCCCCCCCCGGCTTCATATACAGGGGGCTGTGAAAGTATTTGCCCCTCACCCCAGTTCTCCCATTTAGAGGTTCCTGATTGGAGGAGACGGAGACTGCGGCTTTTATACCATCATTCCGTACCCTGAGGAGCCTGCGTCATGGCGGAGAGTGACTGCCCCCCAACACCCGGCCGTGCCCCCTATAAGGCCCTGTGCCCACATTGGAGGGTGGTCGGATGGCACTTCTCATATCACAGGTCAATGACTCGGTGGCGCCTCTTGTTTCCTCTGCTCCTCTCTGTAGTGATCTGCATTGTCCTACCCCACAGCCTATGCAGGTGACACTCTGTGCTGCTGCTGCTCCCCACCAGTATACCGCCACCATGTCTGAGCCTCTGCAGGTGACACACTGTGCTGCTGCTCCCAACCAGTATACCGCCACCATGTCTGAGCCTCTGCAGGTGACACACTGTGCTGCTGCTCCCAACCAGTATACCGCCACCATGTCTGAGCCTATGCAGGTGACACACTGTGCTGCTGCTCCCCACCAGTATACCGCCACCATGTCTGAGCCTATGCAGGTGACACACTGTGCTGCTGCTGCTCTCCACCAGTATACCGCCACCATGTCTGAGCCTATGCAGGTGACACACTGTGCTGCTCCCCACCAGTATACCGCCACCATGTCTGAGCCTATGCAGGTGACACACTGTGCTGCTCCCCACCAGTATACCGCCACCATGTCTGAGCCTATGCAGGTGACACACTGTGCTGCTCCCCACCAGTATACCGCCACCATGTCTGAGCCTATGCAGGTGACACTCCGTGCTGCTGCTCCCCACCAGTATACCGCCACCATGTCTGAGCCTATGCAGGTGACACACTGTGCTGCTGCTCCCCACCAGTATACCGCCACCATGTCTGAGCCTATGCAGGTGACACACTGTGCTGCTCCCCACCAGTATACCGCCACCATGTCTGAGCCTATGCAGGTGACACTTCATGCTGCTGCTCCCCACCAGTATACCGCCACCATGTCTGAGCCTATGCAGGTGACACACTGTGCTGCTGCTCCCCACCAGTATACCGCCACCATGTCTGAGCTTATGCAGGTGACACACTGTGCTGCTGCTCCCCACCAGTATACCGCCACCATGTCTGAGCCTATGCAGGTGACACACTGTGCTGCTCCCCACCAGTATACCGCCACCATGTCTGAGCCTATGCAGGTGACACACTGTGCTGCTCCCCACCAGTATACCGCCACCATGTCTGAGCCTATGCAGGTGACACACTGTGCTGCTGCTGCTCTCCACCAGTATACCGCCACCATGTCTGAGCCTATGCAGGTGACACACTGTGCTGCTCCCCACCAGTATACCGCCACCATGTCTGAGCCTATGCAGGTGACACACTGTGCTGCTCCCCACCAGTATACCGCCACCATGTCTGAGCCTATGCAGGTGACACTCCGTGCTGCTGCTCCCCACCAGTATACCGCCACCATGTCTGAGCCTATGCAGGTGACACTCCGTGCTGCTGCTCCCCACCAGTATACCGCCACCATGTCTGAGCCTATGCAGGTGACACTCCGTGCTGCTGCTCCCCACCAGTATACCGCTACCATGTCTGAGCCTATGCAGGTGACACACTGTGCTGCTCCCCACCAGTATACCGCTACCATGTCTGAGCCTATGCAGGTGACACACTGTGCTGCTCCCCACCAGTATACCGCCACCATGTCTGAGCCTATGCAGGTGACACTCCGTGCTGCTGCTCCCCACCAGTATACCGCCACCATGTCTGAGCCTATGCAGGTGACACACTGTGCTGCTCCCCACCAGTATACCGCCACCATGTCTGAGCCTATGCAGGTGACACTCCGTGCTGCTGCTCCCCACCAGTATACCGCCACCATGTCTGAGCCTATGCAGGTGACACTCCGTGCTGCTGCTCCCCACCAGTATACCGCCACCATGTCTGAGCCTATGCAGGTGACACTCCGTGCTGCTGCTCCCCACCAGTATACCGCCACCATGTCTGAGCCTATGCAGGTGACACTCCGTGCTGCTGCTCCCCACCAGTATACCGCCACCATGTCTGAGCCTATGCAGGTGACACTCCGTGCTGCTGCTCCCCACCAGTATACCGCCACCATGTCTGAGCCTATGCAGGTGACACACTGTGCTGCTGCTCCCCACCAGTATACCGCCACCATGTCTGAGCCTATGCAGGTGACACACTGTGCTGCTCCCCACCAGTATACCGCCACCATGTCTGAGCCTATGCAGGTGACACTCCGTGCACTTACGGGGCACTTACTGATCACCTAGGACCAGCTCTGATCGCTACTTGTTAACCCCTTCATGGCCTAGGTCATTGATGTCAAGGTCAAACTGAAGCAATGTCTAAGAGCCATAGCGCTTGTATTTTTCCACCTACAGGGCTGGTTGGGGCGTCATTTTTTGCGCCATCATCTCTCGTTTTTATTGGTATCATATTGGAGAAAAGGTCACTATTACATGGAATGATGATCGCCCGAATCAGCCCTATCAGGCCGATTATCGTTTTGTGTAATAAACACAACGATCAGCCGATGACAACAATCATCGGCCGATCATTGATATAGATTTGGACCTACAATTGTCGGGCGCCGACCGCGCATCACTACGTGTAATAGCGGTGCGCGGCTGATACATTACCTATCCAGGCTGCAGGGCTCCTCTTGTTCTGTGCTCCTCCCCGGGTCCAGCTTCAGAGTGATCTGTCTCAGCTGACAGGCCACTCAGCCAATCACAGGCCGGGACCGCCGCAGCCACTAATTGGCTGAGCGGCCTGTCAGCTGAGACAGGTAATGATGTCCACGCAGTCTTTGTTAAACGATTATTGGGCCGTGTAATTAGTTTACAGTTATTGTCGGGCCCCCATCGGCCCGTGTAATACCACCCTAAGAGGGAAAAAAAATTATAAAATTTTTAAAAATGTGCAATCCTGCTGTTTTTTTTCCACTTTTCATTTACGTTGTTCACCGCGCGGGAACAATAATTTATAGTTTAAAAGATTGGACAATTCCGCACGCTACAATATATAATATGTTTATTTTTTATTTTTAATAGTTTTATTTGTATAATGGAAAAAGGGGTAGTATAAATATTTATTGGGGGGGATGGGTTTTAAAACTTTTATTTATTTATTTATTTTTACACATTTTGCATTGCATATATAGCCCCTTAGGGGAATGATATATACAATGCTCTGATTGCAAATACTGATGAATGCTCTGCCATAGCATAACATTCATCAGTATTATAGGCGATCTGTGCATAGTCTGCCTGACAGCAACCTGAGAGCAGCCTGACAGCATCCTGACAGCAACCTGAGAGCAACCTGAGAGCAGCCTGACAGCAGCCTGAGAGCAACCTAAAGACAACCTGAGAGCAGCCTGAGAGCAACCTGATAGAAGCCTGAAAGCAACCAGAGAGCAGCCCGAGAGCAACCCGAGAGCAACTAGAGAGCAGCCTGAGAGCAACCCGAGAGCAACCCGAGAGCAGCCTGAGAGCAACCTGAGAGCAACTCGAGAGCAGCCTGACAGCATCCTGAGAGCAACCTGACAGCATCCTGAGAGCAGCCTGAGAGCAGCCTGACAGCATCCTAAGAGCAGCCTGACAGCATCCTGAGAGCAACCTAAAGACAACCTGAGAGCAGCCTGAGAGCAGCCTGAGAGCAACCTGAGAGCAACCTGAGAGCAGCCCGAGAGCAACCTGATAGAAGCCTGAAAGCAACCAGAGAGCAGCCCGAGAGCAGCCCGAGAGCAACTAGAGAGCAGCCTGAGAGCAACCCGAGAGCAACCCGAGAGCAGCCTGAGAGCAACTTGAGAGCAACCCGAGAGCAACCTGAGAGCAACCAGAGAGCAGCCTGAGAGCAACCCGAGAGCAACCAGAGAGCAACCCGAGAGCAGCCTGAGAGCAACTTGAGAGCAACCCGAGAGCAACCTGAGAGCAACCAGAGAGCAGCCTGAGAGCAACCCGAGAGCAACCAGAGAGCAACCCGAGAGCAGCCTGAGAGCAGCCTGAGAATGACCTGAGAGCAGCCCGAGAGCAACCTGATAGAAGCCTGAAAGCAACCTGAGAGCAACATGAGAGCAACCCGAGAGCAACCCGAGAGCAGCCAGAGAGCAACCCGAGAGCAGCCCGAGAGGAAGCTGAGAGCAACCTGATAGAAGCCTGAGAGCAGCCTGAGAGCAGACTTTATCTACACATCGCCAATCGGACAGGACGAAGGTAAGTGGCTTACCCCCGCAAATGGGCAAATGTGATCGGTACCCCTGCAGTCCCAAACAGTCAGTGACAGGTCCTTGTCCTGTCACTGACCACCTTAAACGCTGTGATCGCTGTGCATCATGGCATATAAGGAGGTTAATGACAGGCAGCTGCAGGACCACAGCTGCCTGTCATTATGCCTGGTTCTGAGGGCTGTAATGTGTGCACGGCCGATCGCATTGAAATGGCCCTGCACACATTAAAACCCTTTCACAGCCAGAAACGTTTATATACATTCCTGCTGCACATACCCCCTAGATAGCTGTATGGCTGACGTGAAGGGATTAAAGGGATTGTTCACCAACAATTTTTTTCTTTTAAATCAACTGGTGCCAGAGATCTGTAATTTACTTCTATACAAGAATATCCATTCTTCCAGTACTTATCAGCTGCTGTATGTCTTGCAGGAAGTGGTGTATTCTCTCCAGTCAGACACAGGTCTCTCTGCTGTCACCTCTGTCCATGTCAGGAACTGTCCAGAGCAGGAGAGGTTTTCTATGGGGATTTTCTGCTGCTCTGGACAGTTCCTGACATGGACAGAGGTGGCAGCAGAGAGCGCTGTGTAAGACTGGAGAGAATACACCACCTCCTGCAGGACACACAGCAGCTGATAAGTACTGGAAGACTGGAGATTTTTTAATAGAGGTAAATTACAAATCTGGCACTTTCTGGCAGCAGTTGATCTGACAGAATTTTTTTCCGGTGAACCCCTTTAAACTTCCAACAATCTGGAAAATGATCTGACGCTGACACTATCTATAGCTATCTTGTATACAGAATGTAGTTTGGGGAGTAGAGGAGGCGCGTGCCGAGCCCCCCAGACGCTCATTGTCTATTTACTTCTCTCTTGTAATAACCCAGGACATCCAATATATTCTAATAAGCCCCAAGGTTGTGCGCTGCCGCTATTATATCCCTCCCAATTACCGCCATTCGATGGAATAATTTGCTTGGCGCTGCGGTAATCGCACGCTGGGGGCGGCAGTAATTACATATGTGCATTCCTGCAAACAGGACAAATTAAAATGAATGGTAAGGAGAAGATTACAATAGCGGAGTGTCCTGTGTACAGGCAGCAAGAAGACACAATGGAGGAGAGGAAGAAATGAGAGCCGGAGGTGTCAGGGTTATCTACAGAACATGTTACTACCCGCCAGTCCGTGCGCATCCAAACACACCGCAACATACATGTCCTGAACACACCGATGTGATCCCGGCCTGTACATCCTGACAGCAGATACAGTATATACTATAGTATATAGAGCTCAGGGCGAACAGCAGCTCTCTCCCTAATCTGCAACAAACATGCAATCCTGGTTACTTCAATAGGATCATCTACCATCTCCTCCAGACTCCTCTGTCCACTCCTCCCAAATCTTCTGCTCTCCTAGACTCCTCTGTCCCCTCCTCCAGAATCAAAAGTTCTGAGAATGACACAAATCTTATATTTTCCCATGATCTGCCGCCCTCTGGTTTTTCTGTGTGTTTGTCAGATGTTTTTATCACATACAGAAATATAATTGCAATCATATTATGAGTAACAGAAGCTTATACTGACAGGTAGATGAGTTACTGCAGCAAGTCTATAATATTTGCAGTGTTGACCCTTCTTCTTCAGGACCTCTGCAATTCTCCCCGGCTGCTCTCATCACCTTCTGGACCAAATCCTGACTGATAGCCGTCCATTCTTGCACAATCAATGCTTGCATTTTGTCAGAATTTGTTGGTTTTTGTTTGTCCACCCGTCTCTTGATGATTGACCACAAGTTCTCAATGGGATTAAGATCTGGGGAGTTTCCAGGCCATGGACCCAAAATCTCTATGTTTTGTTCCCTGAGCCATTTAGTTATCACCTTTGCTTTATGGCCAGGTGCTCCATCATGCTGGAAAAGGCATTGTTGATCTCCAAACTGCTCTTGGACGGTTGGGAGAAGTTGCTCTTGGAGGATATTCTGGTCCCATTCTTTATTCATGGCCGTGTTTTTAGGCAAGACTATGAGAGAGCCGATTCCCTTGGCTGAGAAGCAACCCCAGACATGGATGGTTTAAGGATGCCGGTTACAGTTGGCATGAGACAAGACTGGTGGTAGCGCTCACCTCGTCTTCTCCCAATAAGCTGTTTTCCAGATGTCCCAAACAATCGGAAACGGGATTCATCAGAGACAATGACTTTTCCCCAGTCCTCAGCAGTCCACTCCCTGGACCTTTCCCCCAGTCCTCAGCAGTCCACTCCCTGAACCTTCTGCAGAATATCAGTCTGTCCCTGATGTTTTTCTGGAGAGAAGTGGCTTCTTTGCTGCCCTCCCTGAGACCAGGCCTTGCTCCAAGAGTCTCCGCCTCACAGTGCACAGTGCAGATGCCCTCACACCTGCCTGCTGCCATTCCTGAGCAAGCTCTGCACTGCTGGTAGCCCCATCCCGCAGCTGACCACACCTTTAAGAGACGGTCCTAGCGCTTGCTGCTCTTTCTTGGATGCCCTGGAGCCTTTTTAGCAACAATGGAACCTCTCTCCTTGAAGTTCTTGATGATGCGATAGATTGGTGACTGAGGTGCAATCTTTCTGGCTGCGATACTCTTCCCTGTTCGGCCATTTTTGTGCAGTGCAATGATGACTGCACGTGTTTCTTTAGAGATAACCATGGTTAACAGAAGAGAAACAATGATGCCAAGCACCAGCCTCCTTTCAAAGTGTCCAGTGGTGTCCTTCTTACTTTATCATGACAGATTGATCTCCAACCCTGTCCTCAGCAACACCCACACTTGTGTTAATGGAGCAATCACTGAAACAATGTTAGCTGGTCCTTTTAAGCAATAATGTTGAAATGTGTTTTGGGGGATAAAGTTCATTTTCTAGGAAAATATTGACTTTGCAAGTAATTGCTGTTAAGCTGATCACTCTTTATAACATTCTGGAGTATATGCAAATTGCCATTTTAAAAACTGAAGCAGTAGCCTTTTTAAAAATTAATATTTGTATCATTCTCAAAACTTTTGGCCATGACTGTAGACTCCTCTGTTCCCTCCTCCAGAATCTGAATCTTCTCCCTTTCAAGACTCCATTGTCCCCTCCTTCAGAATCTTCTCCTCTCCTAGACTCCTCTGACCTGTTTTCCAGAATCTTCTCCCCTCTTAGACTCCTCAGTTCCCGCCTCCAGAATCTTCCCCCCTCTTAGAATCCTTTGTTTATTCCTCCAGAATCTTCTCCCTTTCTAGACTCCTCTTCCCCTTCTCCACACACCTCTGCCCCCTCTTCCAGACCGCTCCCGTCCCTCAATCAGCTCCTCCTACAAACTCCTCTGTCCTCTCCTCTGGACTTCTCCATTCCCTTTTCCTCAGCCCTCTATCCCCTCCACTAGACTCTCTGGCGCCCCCCTCCAAACCCTTTCTCCCCTCCAGACCCCTTGGTTCCCCCAGACCTGCCCTTTAGCCTGGGCTCTGCCAGAAAATCTCCAGTCCAGTTCCGAGTTGCTAAAGTCCAACCTGAGTCATCTGTGGTCGGTGATGGTGATCTCAGCACCATGTGGCGGTTCAGGTGGTTTTACTGTCCACAGACCACACTGAGAGGGTATCCTTTCCTACAGTGTTCCTGCTCTAAGAAGATGAATGGTTTAGCCAAGAAAGAGAGAAAGTAGCTGTCCAAGGACTCTTCAGCCAACACTGGACTCTCTGTAGGCTTCCAGTCTGGCTTCTTGGCTTACAAGTCACATTATTTTTTTCGCCTTTCTAAGAGTGTTACTGCTACTAAAGGAACTGGGACCACACTTCGAGGATCCACCCTAAAGACTGTGCCCGGACTGCCCTGTGCCCTAATGACTATATGTTATATGGATGTGCACAGGGGGTCAAGGACTTCCACTATTGTGCCAACCACCAATTACAAACGTCGCACGTACAGGGTCCAGCCATCCGCAAACCTATGGCCAGAGGCGATCTGCAGTCTATGGATCCAGGGTGAGGTGAATGAGAAATACAGCGGAGGATCAGGAGCCGAGGGGCCACAACCACCCGGTGACAGCCGCACATTTTCCTGATTTGTACAGCAGTAAAACCCCATCTGTCTGTCACTGAAGCTGCGGCCAGAAACAAATGTTTATCGGCTTCTCAGAGGCTTCTGTCCATGCATATTGCAGGGTGCCGGGGAGGTCACAGCGCAGAGCCCATAATTCTGATTTACGGCCAGCGTTGCCTATGTCTCCACATGTAAACTCTCTCCCTGTGGTTCCAAACATTCATCACCCGTTCCCTATAAGTGGCAGACATTAGTCATCGGGGGAGACGGGAGGAAGATGAAGGACGACCGGGAGAGTGAAACTTAGTTATTTACAGCTTTACATGAACACATTAACTTCATCTACAGGATCCCCATGGGTGGTGGATGAAGGACTCGTCCAGAGCGGTCACTGCAAAACAACGGCCTCATATACTGATCAATACATGAGAAAGTCCCCGCTCCGGCCTCATATACTGATCATATCCACCGCTCCGGCCTCATATACTGATCATATCCACCGCTCCGGCCTCATATACTGATCATATCCACCGCTCCGGCCTCATATACTGATCGTATCCACCGCTCCAGCCTCATATACTGATCATATCCACTGCTCCGGCCTCATATACTGATCATATCCACTGCTCCGGCCTCATATACTGATCATATCCACCGCTCCGGCCTCATATACTGATAATACCCACCGCTCCGGCCTCATATACTGATCATACCCAGCGCTCCGGCCTCATATACTGATCATACCCACCGCTCCGGCCTCATATACTGATCATATCCACCGCTCCAGCCTCATATACTGATCATATCCACCGCTCTGGCCTCATATACTGATCATACCCAGCGCTCCGGCCTCATATACTGATCATACCCAGCGCTCCGGCCTCATATACTGATCATATCCATCGCTCCGGCCTCATATACTGATCATATCCATCGCTCCGGCCTCATATACTGATCATATCCACCGCTCCGGCCTTATATACTGATCATACACAGCGCTCCGGCCTCATATACTGATCATATCCACTGCTCCGGCCTCATATACTGATCATATCCACCGCTCCGGCCTCATATACTGATCATATCCACTGCTCCGGCCTCATATACTGATCATATCCACCGCTCTGGCCTCATATACTGATCATATCCACCGCTCCGGCCTCATATACTGATCAATACATAAGAAAGTCCACATCTTGGCCTCGTCATTCTGCAACACATATAATACTATCCTCTTATATCCTGAACACCCGCCCCAACATGACCACAATATAGTTCCATCATACTCCGTACCTGTGCCCCATACTGCCCAGCTGTTACAAAGCTACAACTCCCAGCTGTTGGCCGGCCCCAGGCATGTTGGGAGTTGTAATTTTGCTAAAGCCGGCGAGCCACAGGTTGGCAACAATTGCATTGCACTCTGGAGCACTACAACTCCCAACATTACCAAACCAATGGACGTGACCGTGACACAGTTTTATTATACTCCATACAAAAGTACTACAACCCCTAACATGACCACAGTACAGCTCTATTGCTCTACACAGAGGGTAGAACACCTCCCATCATGCACAGGGGTCAGTGCGTCTCTAGCGTGCAGTCAGCCGTACGCTCCCGTATCTTCGCTCACTCAGTATATGTTTGATCTGTAAATGTTTCACATTTCTCTACATTAATTTTATTGATTTCCAACCAGAGAAAATGAATGATTTTGGCCCCAGGAGTGGACGCTCCCTATCATTAGACCTGCGCTGTCTCTGGCGGCCGGCGATGAGCGGATCACAGGCGGGAGGTAGTGCGGCTGGATATTAATGAGACAAGAAACTAATTGGTTCCCAGGAGACAATGGCGGTCATCAGTCTGAGGAAGACAACCCTGGAAGGACCTTTATAATCCAGAGGACAAGACTCTGTGGATATTGATCCGCCAGACAATACACTGCAAGAGCGTTACAAGGAATTCCTGTATACACCAGAGCTCCATGCTGACAGTCCGGGCAATATATATATATATACATACACTACAGCTCCATGCTGACAGTCCGGGCAATATATATATATACATACACTACAGCTCCATGCTGACAGTCTGGGCGATATATATATATATACATACACTACAGCTCCATGCTGACAGTCCGGGCAATATATATATACATACACTACAGCTTCATGCTGACAGTCCGGGCAATATATATATATATATATACACTACAGCTCTGTGCTGACAGTCCGGGCAATATACAGTATATATGTACCTGATGGTACATTCGCTTTAACCCTTAGAGGACCGGGCCAATTTCAATTTCTGCATTTTCGTTTTTCCCTCCTTGTGCTTAAAAGGCCATAGCACTTGCATTTTTCCACCTAGAAACCCACATGAGCCCTTATTTTTTGCGACACTAATTGTACTTTGCAATTACAGGCTGAATTTTTTCATAAAGTACACTGCGAAACCAGAAAAAATTAAATGTGTGGTGAAATTGAAAAAAAAACGCATTTCTTTTAATTGGGGTTTTTTCGTTTTTACGCCGTTCGCCCTGGGGTAAAACTGACTTGTTAAATATGTTACGATTACAACGATATGTAACATGTATAACTTTTCTTTTCTCTGATGGCCTGTAAAAAATTCAAACCATTGTTAACAAATATATGTTCCTTAAAACCGCTCCATTCCCAGGCTTATAGCGCTTTTATCCTTTGGTCTATGGCGCTGTGTCAGGTGTCAGTTTTTGCGCCATGATGTGTTCTTTCTATCGGTACCTTTGTTTGCGCATATGCAACTTTTTGATCGCTTTTTATTACAATTTTCCTGGATTTGATGCGAGCAAAAATGCGCAATTTAGCACTTTGCATTTTTTTGCGCTTACGCCATTTACCGTGCGAGATCAGGAATGTGATAAATTAATAGTTTGGGTGGTTACGCACGCGACGATAGCGGTTAGGGTTATTCCCCCCTGGGGTTAAGGTTATTCCCCCCTGGGGTTAGGGTTATTCCCCCTGGGGGACTTCTAGTATAAGTACTCCGATCTCTCGTTGAGATCTATGCTGCATAGATATGCAGCATAGATCGATGAGATAGGCACATTGATTGCTTCCGGCTGCTGGACGTCCCGAAAGAGCGATCCACCCCACTAGACACCAGGGAACGGCTGCATCAAGTAATCGGATGCTGCTGTCAACTTTGACCGCTGCATCTGATTACTTTATTAGTGGGCACGGCGATCGGACCGTGCCCGCTAATAGCCACGGCCCTGGGCTACGAGCGGCACCCGGGACCGCTGCGGTTCAGAGCGTGGCCCCGCTCTGAACACATGTAGGCGGCCCTGGACGTGTCACTGTCGTTAAAAAATTCTTTTGCAGAAAACAATAGTCCAGACGATTTTAAGAAACTTTGTAATTGGGATTATTAGCCGAAAAATGAATTTTTGTCATGAAAACAGTTTGAAGCTCTCCCCCTGTCTTCATAGTTTTCATATGGAGAGAGTGAGATGAGGCACCAAAACAGGACAACAAAGAGTTAAGTTACAGCTTCATCACCGGGCTCTCTCCTCTGAGGTCACCACTGACCTCTCTGACCTCTGAATAGCTCCCCCGCTGTGTAATCTTTTGTTCTCTGCTGCCCACTAATCTCGCTCTCCCTCCTCCCCCTCCCCTCTCCATAGCACAGACAAGATCTGACTGATAAAAAAAAAGTTGAGATTTCCTGATTCTGAGCAGTGGATGACAGAAAGGAGAGGAGGGGGAGGGGGGGACCAGGGAAAAGGCTTTTTAAATGCAGATAATGGCAGATTTGCCTAATAAACCCAATTACAAAGTTTCTTAAAATCACCTGGACTATTGATTTCTGCAAAAAAAAATTTTTACGACAGCGACTCTTGCTTGGTCCAGGGCAGTTACTTAAGGGAAGGGGCTTATCCAGACCGGAAAGTTCTCAACAAGAGGGACTCCGACCACTTTGGGGGTGGCATTATAACAGTACCTGCTTCCATGGGGATGAACGTCCAATTTGACTGTCTTGTGGGCAAAGAGTGATGCAGGTCAGGCCCTAAACCTGGGCGGGCTAGTCGTCTGGGCGACCCTCTAGGAACACCAGTAACTTGCAGCAGAGTCTCGGCTTGGATAGGGCACTTAGCTAACAGCTCTTGGGATACAACGTGACTATAGACAAATCCTCCTCCTCTCTCCTCCCATAGCGCCTCTGTGTGGATAAGTTATCCCTATGTCTTTCACTCCTCTATAGGTAATATTAATTCTGTAATTTCTAGATAACTCACCCTCTGGATACCTGACTAGTCTACACGCTCTGGATACCTGACTAGTCTACACCCTCTGGATACCTGACTAGTCTACACCCTCTGGATACCTGACTAGTCTACACCCTCTGGATACCTGACTAGTCTACACTCTCTGGATACCTGACTAGTCTACACTCTCTGGATACCTGACTAGTCTACACCCTCTGGATACCTGACTAGTCTACACTCTCTGGATACCTGACTAGTCTACACTCTCTGGATACCTGACTAGTCTACACCCTCTGGATACCTGACTAGTCTACACTCTTTGGATACCTGACTAGTCTACACTCTCTGGATACCTGACTAGTCTACACTCTCTGGATACCTGACTAGTCTACACTCTCTGGATACCTGACTAGTCTACACTCTCTGGATACCTGACTAGTCTACAGCCTCTGGATACCTGACTAGTCTACACCCTCTGGATACCTGACTAGTCTACACCCTCTGGATACCTGACTAGTCTACACCCTCTGGATACCTGACTAGTCTACACTCTCTGGATACCTGACTAGTCTACACCCTCTGGATACCTGACTAGTCTACACCCTCTGGATACCTGACTAGTCTACACACTCTGATACCTGACTAGTCTACACTCTCTGGATACCTGACTAGTCTACAGCCTCTGGATACCTGACTAGTCTACACCCTCTGGATACCTGACTAGTCTACACCCTCTGGATACCTGACTAGTCTACACTCTCTGGATACCTGACTAGTCTGCACTCTCTGGATACCTGACTAGTCTACATTCTCTGAATACCTGACTAGTCTAACTCTCTGGATACCTGACTAGTCTACACACTCTGGGACCTGACTAGTCTACACTCTCTGGATACCTGACTAGTCTACACTCTCTGGATACCTGACTAGTCTACACTTTCTGGATACCTAACTAGTCTACACGCTCTGGATACCTGACTAGTCTAACTCTCTGGATACCTGACTAGTCTACACACTCTGGGACCTGACTAGTCTACACCCTCTGGATACCTGACTAGTCTACACTCTTTGGATACCTGACTAGTCTACACTCTCTGGATACCTGACTAGTCTACACTCTCTGGATACCTGACTAGTCTACACTCTCTGGATACCTGACTAGTCTACACTCTCTGGATACCTGACTAGTCTACACTCTCTGGATACCTGACTAGTCTGCACTCTCTGGATACCTGACTAGTCTACATTCTCTGAATACCTGACTAGTCTAACTCTCTGGATACCTGACTAGTCTACACACTCTGGGACCTGACTAGTCTACACTCTCTGGATACCTGACTAGTCTACACTCTCTGGATACCTGACTAGTCTACACTTTCTGGATACCTAACTAGTCTACACGCTCTGGATACCTGACTAGTCTAACTCTCTGATACCTGACTAGTCTACACTCTCTGGATACCTGACTAGTTTACTCTCTGGATACCCGACTAGTCTAACTCTGGTTACCTGAATAGTCTAACTCTCTGGACACCTGAATAGTCTAACTCTCTGGTTACCTGACTAGTCTAACTCTCTGATACCTGACTAGTCTACACTCTCTGGACACCTGACTAGTTTACTCTATCTCCTCCTCAGACTAGGCAGAGCTGCAGCCAGATTACAGACAGACTGAAACTGCTTCTTCTCTTACATCTGCAGGGAGCTCTAGGATTGGACAGAACCCACCATGTGACTGGATCTGTGGCCTCTGATAGGCTGTGTGTGAGGGGCGGGTGTTATGTGAGGCAGCCTCCACAGGGGTTGGATCCTGGATAATTTACAGATAAGCTCTGTGATAGGCCGCACCATATAATCTATCACTAACAGTTAACCCATGATAGAGCTTTTACTTTCTGCTGACCCTGAGTAGTGTACTGCAGAACAGTGACACCAAGTGGCGGGAGTTATATACTACACTTACCTATTGCAGTGCACACACATACAGGATACCGACCTATACCTGCTAGAAAGAGGACAGTGACACCAAGTGGCGGGAGTTATATACTACACTTACCTATTGCAGTGCATACACATACAGGATACCGACCTATACCTTCTAGAAAGAGGACAGTGACACCAAGTGGCGGGAGTTATATACTACAGTTACCTATTGCAGAGCATACACATACAGGATACCGACCTATACCTGCTAGAAAGAGGACAGTGAACCATGGTCCGGGACACTGCACAATGGGGACAACTGTATTGGCAAAAGTGAGAGTGGGAACTCTAGGAATTGCTAATGTATCACTCTGCCTGTGACACTACAACACCCAGCTAGCCCTGCACTAGACCACTTTCTATAGAACCACCATTATGGCTCTACGTTGTGCAGTACAGTCCCCTCTCTCTCTCTGTCCATATACATATATATATATCTATATAAAGGCTTAAAGAAATACATTAATGATATATAAATGTACTGGAACAGCAGGGGGCGCTACAGCTGACATTACAGAATTTTTAATCAATTGTTGTGGATGAAATATTTATTTTCCTGCAGGGAATGGGTGGACGACCCCTTTAATGTCTGACAGTTCCACAGCCCCAGAGTGGATTTATCCTCTGAGTCTTGGCGTGACATTTACAGCAGCTTTATAATAGCGGATACATATTAAACGTGGCCGTTCTGCTGTCATCCCAGTAAGGAGCTTCCTAGAAACCTTCTTTACTTTCCCCCTAAGGACCGGCCGTTGTTCTGTGGAGGGACGCCATTGTTGTTAGCAGTGCTATGAATGGAAAATATTTGGGTCTTTTAGCAAATTGACATTGCGGGATCTCATCTTATTGTGATGCCCGGTGATTCCCTGATCGCTTCCTGCATTACACCCATTATACTGTACCTGCTGTTTTTTTAAGGGGGGGGGGGGATTATTTTTTTCGGTGTTATACATGCAGCCAAGCTGTGCTCTGTGCCCCCTCCGTGACGATATTTGGTCTTTTACTTTGGTCTTTAAAAAAAAAAAAAAGAGACCACACACACGGGGAGTCCCCGTCCTCTGCTCTCACACACAGGGAGTCCCCGTCCTCTGCAGGTTTTAGATCAACACATGGTATACACTCCTTCCCATGAGGTCTAACAGCAGGGGGCATATTCATACCAATAGGACATTTAAGAAGTATCGGCAGGTTTGGCGACTCTAACCTGCTGATATGTCCCTATTACACAGGAGATGCTGAGGAGGAAGCTATGTCTCTTATAGCGTGTCTCTTATAGCGTGTCTCTTATAGTACGTCTCTTATAGTATGTGTCTCTTATAGCGTGTCTCTTATAGCGTGTCTCTTATAGCGTGTCTCTTATAGCGTGTCTCTTATAGCGTGTCTCTTATAGTGTCTCTTATAGTGTGTTTTTTATAAAGTGTCTCTTATAGTGTGTCTCTTATAGCGTGTTTCTTATAGTGTGTCTCTTATAGTATGTCTCTTATAGTATATATCTCTTATAGTATGTCTCCTATAGTATGTCTCTTATAGCGTGTCTCTTATAGTGTGTCTCTTATACCGTGTCCCTTATAGCATGTCTCCTATAGTATGTCTCTTATAGCGTGTCTCTTATAGCGTGTCCCTTATAGTATGTCTCCTATAGTATGTCTCTTATAGTGTGTCCCTTATAGTGTGTCTCTTATAGTGTGTCTCTTATAGTGTGTCTCTTATAGCGTGTCTCTTATAGCGTGTCCCTTATAGTATGTCTCTTATAGCGTGTCTCTTATAGTACGTCTCTTATACCGTGTCCCTTATAGCATGTTTCCTATAGTATGTCTCTTATAGTGTGTCTCTTATAGTATGTCTCTTATAGTATGTCTCTTATAGTGTGTCTCTTATAGCGTGTCTCTTATAGTGTGTCTCTTATAGCATGTCTCTTATAGTGTGTCCCTTATACTGTGTCTCTTATAGTGTGTCTCTTATAGTATGTCTCTTATAGTGTGTCTCTTATAGCGTGTCTCTTATAGCGTGTCCCTTATAGCATGTCCCTTATAGTGTGTCTCTTATAGCATGTCTCTTATAGTGTGTCCCTTATACTGTGTCTCTTATAGTGTGTCTCTTATAGTATGTCTCTTATAGTGTGTCTCTTATAGTGTGTCTCTTATAGTGTGTCTCTTATAGCGTGTCTCTTATAGCGTGTCTCTTATAGTATGTCTCTTATAGTATGTCTCTTATAGTGTGTCTCTTATAGCGTGTCTCTTATAGTGTGTCTCTTATAGTATGTCTCTTATAGTACGTCTCTTATAGTATGTCTCTTATAGTGTGTCTCTTATAGTGTGTCTCTTATAGCGTGTCTCTTATAGTACGTCTCTTATAGTGTGTCTCTTATAGTGTGTCTCTTATAGTGTGTCTCTTATAGTGTGTCTCTTATAGCGTGTCTCTTATAGTGTGTCTCTTATAGTATGTCTCTTATAGTGTGTCTCTTATAGTGTGTCTCTTATAGTGTGTCTCTTATAGCGTGTCTCTTATAGTACGTCTCTTATAGTGTGTCTCTTATAGTGTGTCTCTTATAGTGTGTCTCTTATAGTGTGTCTCTTATAGTGTGTCTCTTATAGTGTGTATCTTATAGCGTGTCTCTTATAGTGTGTCTCTTATAGTGTGTCTCTTATAGTGTGTATCTTATAGCGTGTCTCTTATAGTACGTCTCTTATAGTATGTCTCTTATAGTGTGTCTCTTATAGTATGTCTCTTATAGTGTGTCTCTTATAGCGTGTCTCTTATAGTACGTCTCTTATAGTGTGTCTCTTATAGTGTGTCTCTTATAGTGTGTCTCTTATAGTGTGTCTCTTATAGCGTGTCTCTTATAGTGTGTCTCTTATAGTGTGTCTCTTATAGTGTGTCTCTTATAGCGTGTCTCTTATAGTACGTCTCTTATAGTGTGTCTCTTATAGCGTGTCTCTTATAGCGTGTCTCTTATAGTGTGTCTCTTATAGCGTGTCTCTTATAGTATGTCTCTTATAGTGTGTCTCTTATAGCGTGTCTCTTAGAAGAGACATACTATAAGAGACATAGCTTCCTCCTCAGCGTCTCCTGTGCTATAGGGACATAGCAGCAGGTTAGAGTCGTCACTCCTGCTGATAGTTCCCCTTTAATGTGTCTGCGATGCCCTGGCCCCTAGGGGCCACTCCGCAGTGTAGATGGTGCTAACAGGCAGGAGCCGGGGCAGCTGTAGGGTATAAGGTTGTCACGGTTTTGGCACGAGGGTGATACAGCTGGAAGCCGGGCTCCTGACCATGCGGGAATACTGGGCATGTGATTCTTCGTTGTCCTTAGTCAGGGCACCAATTATCACACCAATGCCAAGGGTCAGAAACATCGGTAGTTGTATATTTATTGTAACGGTGGTAACTAGTAGCAACAGTCTCTCCGGATGCAACCGGGAATAAGGCAGACTTGGATAAGGCAGAGTAATGGGTGATGCTGCAATAGGCTGTGAGAGTAGCGTGCTGAATGATGGGAGTAGTAGTGATACTGAGGATGAGATGCCGGGTGGAATGAGACTTGAATGAAATACTTGCTGTTGATGATTAGAGAAGATGATGATGAGAGGAACTGAAGAATGACTGAAGAATCGACACCCAGATGAGGATCTTGAGACTTGAGACAGGAACACAGCCAGTGGACTGGAGCAGCAGAGCACACGCAGGCCTCTCTCTTAGCAGGGAGAGAGGACAGACACACAACCTATTCCCTTGATGGTAGGGACTAGACTGAGGTAGCACAGGAAGTCACACGGTAACCCCAGCCAAAAGCTCGATGACCATTGGAGTTACCATGGAAGCAGGGGCACAGTCACGTGACATCCAGCCATTGCATCATCACACCACTAGGCATATACAGAGAAATATACATGAGAAGTACCATCCTTGAACACTAGGAGGCGACACAATACCTTTAGACACTGATACCTGAATACACATGCAATAAATGAATGAAATAGCAGACCTGAATACTGAGAAGGGTGACACAATACACACAGCTTGCAGTGGACCATAGCTTTCCAGAACAGAACTAGTTATAATAAAAATATGAGCATAAGAAGGGCTGTTCTGAGACACTGCATGTCACTGTCGTTTGGGTTCCGGGTCTGAGTGTTCACACCTGTACCAATTGGGAGAAGGATCCGGGAGAGGACGGCGCTGCAGCACGTCCGCTCCCCCTCTGTGTATGATCAGAAAGAGTCGGCTCCATAGACTGACATTATATGGGGAGTGCGCGCACAGCAGCCTGGTCCTCTCCGGCTCGTTCTCCTGATCAGTACAGGTGTGAACGCTCAGTCCATGAGGTGTCAAAAGCTTTTATAAAATTACAGATTAATGATTAAAACCTGCGGAGTGGCGGAATTCAGCAGCAATCTGACATTTTTCACTATGTGCAGAGCCGACCACCCTGTGCAGAGCCAATCACCCTGTGCAGAGCCGACCACCCTGTGCAGAGCCGACCACCCTGTGCAGATCCAATCACCCTGTGCAGAACCAATCACCCTGTGCAGAGCCGATCACCCTGTGCAGAACCGATCACCCTGTGCAGAGCCGACCACTCTGTGCAGATCCAATCACCCTGTGCAGAGCCGACCACCCTGTGCAGATCCAATCACCCTGTGCAGAGCCGACCACCCTGTGCAGATCCAATCACCCTGTGCAGAACCGATCACCCTGTGCAGAGCCGACCACCCTGTGCAGAGCCGATCACCCTGTGCAGAGCCGACCACCCTGTGCAGAGCCGATCACCCTGTGCAGATCCGATCACCCTGTGCAGAGCCAACCACCCTGTGCAGATCCAATCACCCTGTGCAGAGCCAATCACCCTGTGCAGAGCCGATCACCCTGTGCAGAGCCGATCACCCTGTGCAGATCCAATCATCCTGTGCAGAGCCAACCACCCTGTGCAGATCCAATCACCCTGTGCAGAGCCGACCACCCTGTGCAGATACAATCACCCTGTGCAGAGCCGACCACTCTGTGCAGATACAATAACCCTGTGCAGAGCCGATCACCCTGGGCAGAGCCGACCACCCTGTGCAGAGCCGATCACTCTGTGCAGAACGGACCACTCTGTGCAGATGCAATCACCCTGTGCAGAGCCGACCACCATGTGCAGAGCCGATCACCCTGTGCAGAGCCGACCACCCTGTGCAGAGCGAATCACCCTGTGCAGAGCCGACCACCCTGTGCAGATTCGATCACTGCTCCCCTGGCCCGCGGATAGAGAGAATAAACTCCATGCTGTTCTCTATATGTAATCAGAAAACCATCAGCCTCCTCACTAAATACAGCAGGATAAATGTGCGCAGCAATGATACCAGGATACACAGATGGTACCACAGCGACATCTAGTGCTCATCCCCTATACTGCAACACATGCCAGTCTGACCACCTTCCTCAATCACCATGTGTAATAACCTGCAGGATACATCACTAAGTATCTGGAGGCTTACTACAGAGGGAGATTACTTATAGGGGAGATCTACATGATGGGGGTTATTCTACATGGTGGATATGTAGTGTCCAACTACGGGTTTTTCTTTTCTTTTTGGTAAAAGTGTCTCACTCTAGTAGTGTCACAGGTCAGGACAGGAGGCCGCTGTTCCTTTCTCCAACCACTAGATGTCACACTCACAAAACACAGCTGCTGCTGACCTTAGGTCTAGCTACACATACACTTCCCTCTTATAGTAACTACTTCCCTTTAGTTGTTGGTTAGTTCCTGGCTACAGGCCAGGCAGGACGTGTAGATAGTTTTTCCGTCACTATTACCCCAACCACTATGGGTTACTAGACAAGACCCCTAGGGAAACCAGAGACGAGGGAGTCTTTACCCCCTTGCCAATGCCATGGATCATACAGCTAAAACAGGAGAGTCAATCACCTTAGAGTAAAGGGAGGGATAACTCAAGACTGAAGCTGCAGTAGAGCACAGTACCAGCAAGCCGCTCTCTACTGACAGACACTCAGCTGTGTAGGAAGGACACTACAAGACAGCTCCACCCAGAGCAGAGACCTGGGACTCGTACTACCCCAGAGGACGGAAACCCGACACTGTAGGGCAGAAGGCAGTTAGGTGAGATAACTGAGACTCACTGATGTCGCTGATCATTGTCTTTTATACACCAAGCAATTACCAACCATAATAGACTATAATCGGCCAAATACGGTCGATAATCACTTTGTGTTATAGGGTCTTTGCCCGGTCTTTGTCCGGTTGCCATGTGTCTGGGGGTGGGTGTTACCGCTCCTGGCCACCATGCCAAGTAGCCTCCAAAACACCAGGGCGCACTAGTAGGCCCAACATCAGTACCAGCTACACAGCCACATCAGATTGCCTACTAAGGAGTGTGATTACATACAGGATGATACATACTGGGGGGTGGCATTGTGTACAGAGGGATTGCCTAAAGAGGAGAGGAGATTGTTTACAGGGGACATACCTACAAATGGGGGGGGGGAGTGCATGTTTGTCTGGCAGATTCTGTGCAGTTGAGTTATTACCAGAGAAGTCTTCATGATGGGCTGAGTCAGATGAAGAAGAGAAGGAAAACTAACAAAAACATCACTTGGAATTCATGCAGAGAAGATGCCCCCTGTGAGTCACTGGATGTAGCTGCACTATAATCACTTATAAAGTCTGCAGAACATGTAATATAGCTGAATATACCTCCATACGGTCACTGCTTAGGGAGAGTATTAATCTTTATATAGTGTCAGCAGGGGCGTAACGATTAATGACTGGGCCCCATAGCAAACTTTTAATTGGGCTCCCCCTTCCCAAATGACCAGTAAGTCGTCAGGAGTGCTTGCAGTTAAAGGGACATTTGCAGAACCCGGGAGATAACCGGGTGTTGCAAAATGATAACAGCTCAGGGGCCTAGTGTATTGCAGAAGCGGGCCACCGGGCCCCCTGATGCGGCGGGCCCCATAGCAGCCGCTATGGCTGCTACAGTGGCCCCTGAGTGTCAGCATATAGTTATAGTGACAGCATAGCAGTGATACCCAGTAACTGTATGGTGTGGGTAGTGGTCATGGTGTGTCCTGTGTATACTGGTAATATTGGTAATATTTGTGTTTATATAGTGGATTTTATTCAGTATCAGTATAGTGATACTCCTCATTGTGTAGTGACTAGTGTGGAGGTAGAATTATTTGTATACTGCTATTATTGGTAATGTTGGTGTCAGTATTCCGAGTGTGCTCAGAAACCGTATTATTATTATTATTATTATTATTATTATTATTATTATTATTATTATTATTTATAAAGCGCCCTTGATTCCAGAGCACTATACAAGCTATAGGGGTTAACAAACAGGAACATTACAAGATCAAATACACATTACATAAGTAAGAGAAATGGCAGACTGGTACACCGTATGGTGATAATATTGGCGTCTTGTGTACCTGTGTTATTTGGCATCTATGACTTCTATTTAAAAATATACAGTATTATATTGTGTGGTGTCCCACCATGGGTGTAAGTTGTCTTTACACCCCTTGCAAAGCCTGTACTTCAAAGTAGTAGTGGAGATAAAGTAGTACCTAAGTTTGCCACTAGATGTCGCTAGTATGTATATTGTATGCCTAAGTATTGCACAGCTGTAGGTAACTAACGGGTTATTGTTTCTGTGATATGTGAACCAATGAGAGCTCTTTCTCTTCTCTACCTATCTCCTTTCTTCTCTTTCACTCTCTTCTCACCCACTCACAGCACATATTACATACCCTGTAGGAAGTTGTCACATGGGGAGAGTAAGTTTAGCCATACCTTTAGGGAGTCTTACTCTGGTTTCTGTAGGGCAGGGGTACTCAACAACTTTAAGTGAAGCTCCACTTACCGGGGTATATTGTCAGGTGAAGGTCCGAGCTGAACATCAGTAGTAAACGTGTTGTGTTAACTTCTCACAAACATTGTTAAACTATTTACATACAGAATTGATGTGTATTGACTTTTTTTTCTCTTTCACCAGCCCTTATAGAGCCCCCCTGTTGCTCCCCCAATAGTATATAGCCCCCCTGTGCTCTCCCCCAGTAGTATATAACCCCCTGTGTGCTCCCCCAGTAGTATATAGACCCCTGTGCGCTCCCCCAGTAGTATATAGACCCCTGTGCGCTCTCCCCCTGTAGTATATAGCCCCCCTGTTCTCTCCCCCTGTAGTATATAGCCCCCCTGTGCACTCTCCCCCAGTAGTATATAGCCCCCTGTGCACTCTCCCCCAGTAGTATATAGCCCACCTGTGAGCTCCCCCCCAATAGTATATAGCCCCCCTGTGCACACTCCCCCAGTAGTATATAGCCCCCCCAGTAGTATATAGCCCCCTGTGCACTCCCCCAGTAGTTTATATCCCCCCTGTGTGCTCCCCCTCCCATATAGTATAACATAAAAAAACAGTTATACTCACCTGGGCCCGGGCGTTTCCTCTTCTCTTCCCTCTTGTGGCCGCACTGCTGCAGCCACTAGAGGCCGCTCTCCCCTTGTCCTGGCGTCGGAGCTCCAGTGAAGTCACTTGAGCACCGAAACCAGAGGGCAGAGTGTGGCCTCTTGCGACCGCTGCGGCCACACGAGTGACTGACGGGGAGGGAGGCAATAGCTCCCTCTCTGTCAGTGCTTCTGCACAGTAACTATGAGCGCTCGTTACCAGTGCTCATAGTTACTGTACAGATGGAGAGGTTCAGCCGGCCTCCCGAAGACGACGTCATTGTCACAAGATGGCGGACGGGGGTTGACACGAATGCGGTAAGTATAATGCACCAACACTTCCGGGTCTAGCGTGGGTGGGAGAAACGCGGGGAAGGGGGCCATTCACTTACATAACACACATTACAAAGTTGTATAACTTTGTAATTTGTGTTATTTTGTAAATAAATGTTTACCGCCGCACTACCCCTTTAACCCAACGTTAAAGGGGTAGTGCAGCGGTAAACAATTATTGACAGAATAACACACATTACAAAGTTATACAACTTTGTAATGTATGTTATGTCTGTGAATGACCCCCTTCCCCGTGTCCCACCATGTATGTATGTCCCACTATGTATAATGCACCAACACTTCCGGGTACACGTGCGGGGGTGGTGGGACACGGGGAAGGGGGCCATTCACAGACATAACATACATTACAAAGTTGTATAACTTTGTAATGTGTGTTATTCTGTGAATAATTGTTTACCGCCCACTACCCCTTTAACTACAGCTGTGCAATATAGATAAGAACAATACTGACATCCAGTGGTGAAACAATAAGATAACTTCTGAGCACTTCATCACCACATAAGCTCACGAAAAGAGCATTTTGGACAGGTGTGAAAAACACGGAAAAAAATAGAAATGAGAACCACAGGGGTGGGACACCGCACCTGCACTAACATTCAGCTATACACACTGCTGTATAGAAAAGTTTCTGTCACTGCCCTCCTGCACAGCTCTGTGATTCTCCCTTCCCTATTGCTGTCATGTGACCACACAGACCTCTGACAGCAGCCCTTCTTCTCTATTCTAGCCTTTTGTACTACACTACTGCATTATGGGGATCTGCATCTCCATTCTGTATCTACAAGCTGCTGCTGCTGTGTTATCAGGGTTATACAGTTACTATACATTATACACCACATGCTGCTATACTGTACAGTAACTTATATATCACATATCCAGCTGCTGCTGTGTTATCAGGGTTATACAGTTACTATACATTATACACCACATGCTGCTATACTGTACAGTAACTTATATATCACATATCCAGCTGCTGCTGTGTTATCAGGGTTATATAGTTACTATACATTACACACCACATGCTGCTATACTGTACAGTAACTTATATATCACATATCCAGCTGCTGCTGTGTTATCAGGGTTATACAGTTACTATACATTATATACCACATGCTGCTATACTGTACAGTTACTTATATATCACATATCCAGCTGCTGTGTTATCAGGGTTATACAGTTACTATACATTATACACCACATGCTGCTATACTGTACAGTAACATATATCACATATCCAGCTGCTGCTGTGTTATCAGGGTTATACAGTTACTATACATTATACACCACATGCTGCTATACTGTACAGTACCTTATATATCACATATCCAGCTGCTGCTGGGTTATCAGGGTTATACAGTTACTATACATTATATACCACATGCTGCTATATTGTACAGTAACTTATATATAACATATCCAGCTGAAGTGTTAGCAGGGTTATACAGTTACTATACATTATACACCACATGCTGCTATACTGTACAGTAACTTATATATCACATATCCAGCTGCTGTGTTATCAGGGTTATACGGTTACTATACATTATACACCACATGCTGCTATACTGTACAGTAACTTATATATCACATATCCAGCTGCTGCTGTGTTATCAGGGTTATACAGTTACTATACATTACACACCACATGCTGCTATACTGTACAGTAACTTATATATCACATATCCAGCTGCTGCTGTGTTATCAGGGTTATATAGTTACTATACATTACACACCACATGCTGCTATACTGTACAGTAACTTATATATCACATATCCAGCTGCTGCTGTGTTATCAGGGTTATACAGTTACTATACATTATATACCACATGCTGCTATACTGTACAGTTACTTATATATCACATATCCAGCTGCTGTGTTATCAGGGTTATACAGTTACTATACATTATACACCACATGCTGCTATACTGTACAGTAACTTATATATCACATATCCAGCTGCTGCTGTGTTATCAGGGTTATACAGTTACTATACATTATACTCCACATGCTGCTATACTGTACAGTAACTTATATATCACATATCCAGCTGCTGCTGGGTTATCAGGGTTATACAGTTACTATACATTATATACCACATGCTGCTATACTGTACAGTAACTTATATATAACATATCCAGCTGAAGTGTTAGCAGGGTTATACCGTTACTATACATTATACACCACATGCTGCTATACTGTACAGTAACTTATATATCACATATCCAGCTGCTGCTGTGTTATCAGGGTTATACAGTTACTATACATTATATACCACATGCTGATTGCTATACTGTACAGTAACTTATATATCACATATCCAGCTGCTGTGTTATCAGGGTTATACAGTTACTATACATTATATACCACATGCTGATTGCTATACTGTACAGTAACTTATATATCACATATCCAGCTGCTGTGTTATCAGGGTTATACAGTTACTATACATTATACACCACATGCTGCTATACTGTACAGTAACTTATATATCACATATCCAGCTGCTGCTGTGTTATCAGGGTTATACAGTTACTATACATTATATACCACATGCTGATTGCTATACTGTACAGTAACTTATATATCACATATCCAGCTGCTGTGTTATCAGGGTTATACAGTTACTATACATTATATACCACATGCTGCTATACTGTACAGTAACTTATATATCACATATCCAGCTGCTGTGTTATCAGGGTTATACAGTTAATATACATTATACACCACATGCTGCTATACTGTACAGTAACTTATATATCACATATCCAGCTGCTGTGTTATCAGGGTTATACAGTTACTATACATTATATACCACATGCTGCTATACTGTACAGTAACTTATATATCACACATCCAGCTGCAGTGTTATCAGGGTTATACAGTTAATATACATTATACACCACATGCTGCTATACTGTACAGTAACTTATATATCACATATCCAGCTGCTGTGTTATCAGGGTTATACAGTTACTATACATTATACACCACATGCTGCTATACTGTACAGTAACTTATATATCACATATCCAGCTGCTGCTGTGTTATCAGGGTTATACAGTTACTATACATTATATACCACATGCTGATTGCTATACTGTACAGTAACTTATATATCACATATCCAGCTGCTGTGTTATCAGGGTTATACAGTTACTATACATTATATACCACATGCTGCTATACTGTACAGTAACTTATATATCACATATCCAGCTGCTGTGTTATCAGGGTTATACAGTTACTATACATTATATACCACATGCTGCTATACTGTACAGTAACTTATATATCACACATCCAGCTGCAGTGTTATCAGGGTTATACAGTTACTATACATTATACACCACATGCTGCTATACTGTACAGTAACTTATATATCACATATCCAGCTGCTGTGTTATCAGGGTTATACAGTTACTATACATTATACACCACATGCTGCTATACTGTACAGTAACTTATATATCACATATCCAGCTGCAGTGTTATCAGGGTTATACAGTTACTATACATTATATACCACATGCTGATTGCTATACTGTACAGTAACTTATATATCACATATCCAGCTGCTGTGTTATCAGGGTTATACAGTTACTATACATTATATACCACATGCTGCTATACTGTACAGTAACTTATATATCACATATCCAGCTGCTGTGTTATCAGGGTTATACAGTTACTATACATTATACACCACATGCTGCTATACCGTACAGTAACTTATATATCACATATCCAGCTGCTGTGTTATCAGGGTTATACAGTTACTATACATTATATACCACATGCTGCTATACTGTACAGTAACTTATATATCACATATCCAGCTGCTGTGTTATCAGGGTTATACAGTTACTATACATTATACACCATATGCTGCTATACTGTACAGTAACTTATAATATCACAGATTCAGCTGCTTCTCATTGTTTCATCTCTTCTACATGTTATTCAGAATAATGAATCAGTATATTTGGGGTGTAGAACCAATTGTCTGCTGATCAGTGATTTCTTATGGGAAAATTTGCTTTGGTAAGAGTGATTTGGATTACAAGCGCCGTCCGGGAACCAATTATACTCGTAATCCAAGGCACCACGGTATATATATAGTAAACTTTGCTCTGTGGCCTACACAGACCTCTGTAGCCTGTAGCCTCATGCTAAGCCCATCAGCTGGACCCCGATCCTCATGCTTGATGTGCCAGGGCTGCTTTGTGGTCCCAGTCCAGCCCTGATGAGACGTAAGGAATCGGTCATAGCAGATCTGCACAGTTCTTGCATCTTGCGCCCTCTCCTGGTTTATGAATACTGAAGCACAATACACAATATAATAAGTGTGAATGAGGCCTATAGAAGATAGTATCTGGATATCTAGGCTCCAATGAGTTCTGGATGATACAAGTTCAAAAGGTCAATGTGTGTAAAATTCCCTCCATGCTGACTGTCCCCCTGGGCGGCTGTTACTGCTCTAATCCTGATGACCTGTGACCCTGTAATAGACTTTATTGGATGTGTAGGGTGAGTAGTAGTCCGGGATCATGTGACATTCGGAGAGGAGGAGGAGGAAGATGCTACAGAGGATGCACTTGTGTCTCAGACCACAGAGCCGGGAGTCTGCAACCACCAAGCGTCCGCCATCACCTCCAACTATATCCAAGGACCAGTCCCTGGGAGCAGGACACCTGGCCTAGCAGAGAGGACGTTCATCCTGAGCTCCATAAGAAATCTGCAGGAGATCTGCGTCATGTGAATATAGACCTTAAAGCTGGTTTCCTAGCCTATGCCCCTCTGGACCACCACAGCCCCTACTGTAGCATCATAAGTCATATTCTCTCTATATGTCCCACATAAGCCATATTCTTTTATATATATATATATATATATTCACATAAGCCATATTCTATCTATATATATATATATATATATATATATATATATATATATCCACATAAGCCATATTCTATCTATCTATCTATCTATCTATCTATCTATATATATATATATATATATATATATATATATATATCCACATAAGCCATATTCTCTCTCTATATATATATATATCCACATAAGCCATATTCTGACCTCACACCACACACAGAGCCCCCAGCCACACCGACCCACAGGCTCCTGATACTGAGCACCGATATCAGTCTGCTGCGACCTGACAGAGCCCCCGGCCACACCATTGAAGCCATGACAGCTACAGCAATACACAGCACCCCCAGCCATGCTACACAAGACAGAAGTTATCCTGAGCACCTGCTCTACATGTGACATCACAGGAGAAGTGGTACTGTGCAGTATATATATATATATAATAAGAGCAGATACTGAGGATTACACCCAGCATACAGGACAGGAGAAGTGGTACTGTGCACTGTGTGTATATATATATATATATATATATATATATATATACACTGAGGATTACACCCAGCATACAGGACAGGAGAAGTGGTACTGTGCACTGTGTGTATATATATATATATATATATATATATATATATACACTGAGGATTACACCCAGCATACAGGTCAGGAGAAGTGGTACTGTGCACTGTGTGTATATATATATATATATATATATATATATATACACTGAGGATTACACCCAGCATACAGGTCAGGAGAAGTGGTACTGTGCACTGTGTATATATATATATATATATATATATATATATATATATATACACTGAGGATTACACCCAGCATACAGGACAGGAGAAGTGGTACTGTGCACTGTGTGTATATATATATATATATATATATATATATATATATATATATATATACACTGAGGATTACACCCAGCATACAGGACAGGAGAAGTGGTACTGTGCACTGTATATATATATATATATATATATATATATATATATATATATATATATATACTGAGGATTACACCCAGCATACAGGTCAGGAGAAGTGGTACTGTGCACTGTATATATATATATATATATATATATATATATATATATATATATATATATACTGAGGATTACACCCAGGATACAGGAGAGGAGAAGTGGTACTGTGCACTGTGTATATATACTGAGGATTACACCCAGCATACAGGACAGGAGAAGTGGTACTGTGCACTGTGTGTATATATATATATATATATATATATATACTGAGGATTACACCCAGCATACAGGACAGGAGAAGTGGTACTGTGCACTGTGTGTATATATATATATATATATATATATATATATATATATATATATATATATACTGAGGATTACACCCAGCATACAGGACAGGAGAAGTGGTACTGTGCACTGTGTGTATATATATATATATATATATATATATATATATATATATATATACTGAGGATTACACCCAGCATACAGGACAGGAGAAGTGGTACTGTGCACTGTGTGTATATATATATATATATATATATATACTGAGGATTACACCCAGCATACAGGACAGGAGAAGTGGTACTGTGCACTGTATATATATATATATATATATATATATATATATATATATATATATATATATACTGAGGATTACACCCAGCATACAGTACAGGACAGGAGAAGTGGTACTGTGCACTATATATATACTGAGGATTACACCCAGCATACAGGACAGGAGAAGTGGTACTGTGCACTGTATATATATATATATATATATATATATATATATATATATACTGAGGATTACACCCAGCATACAGGTCAGGAGAAGTGGTACTGTGCACTGTATATATATATACTGAGGATTACACCCAGCATACAGGTCAGGAGAAGTGGTACTGTGCACTGTATATATATATACTGAGGATTACACCCAGCATACAGGACAGGAGAAGTGGTACTGTGCACTGTGTGTATATATATATATATATATATATATATATATATATACTGAGGATTACACCCAGCATACAGGTCAGGAGAAGTGGTACTGTGCACTGTATATATATATACATATATATATATATATATATATATACTGAGGATTACACCCAGCATACAGGACAGGAGAAGGTGTACTGTACACTGTCCTGGGTGGAGACAATATGGGGGTCTATTCCTGGCAGTCAGGCACTGCCATATAAACCCTTCTCCCCCACAATCTGCCTTTTTCCTGCCGGCTCCTGCTATATGAAAGGGAAGTTTAGGAAGGAAATCTGGCTTAGAGAATTGATGACACGCAGGATGCCTTCAGCAGCGCCGCCTCAAAGACACTTTGTGCAGCAGATGAAAGAGCGATTTAAATCATTCATTTGCAAAAGATAAAGATGCGATTGACCAAACATTAGAGGATGTGAAGGGAACATGGCTGACGCCAGCGCATCCACCTCTCCGCTCACAAAGCCTGCGCCTGTTCACCTGACTGTGGAGGATGGTGCGGTCTGAGCTGGATGTGAGGGGCTCATCCTCATCGGCTGCAGACCCCCTACCTAGGCGGCGGACTACCGAGCGCTACTCTGCATGGAGAGATGTTCTGTCACTATGATCAGGGCCTTCACATCGATGAAGCACCCGTCACCATAGATAGATGAATGCTGTCTGACCATCAGTATATACAGAGAGGTGGCAATGAGATTTACACACGACTCAGCAACCCTGAAATATGCCCAAAATATGCCCGATGTCCCGATCAGATTCATTCATAGCTCATACTCTCCAGGATAGTCAGATCGATGAGGATGAGGAGCTCCGCAATCCACAACTGATCGGATCTGTGGGATATGTGCAGAACCCAAGCCCGGAAACAGCGTGGTACTGAGGTATCTGGGGCCCACCAGAAGAAATGATCCCAGGGGCCCGCCAATGAAGAACCAGTGAGAAACAACATGTCAGTCCGTGTTAGTGCAGGTTCTAAAGCTGGGGGCCCAGGATCCTCTGGTCCTCTGGTGGGCCAGTCCGACACTGCCCGGAATCAATGTGCACGCATGAGAACCATCAGGGGAGGCAGGGGCATACCTCCCAACTGTCCCTCTTTTGGCGGGACAGTCCCTACTTTTGGCCCATATCCCTCTGTCCCTCTTTGCCCCTTACATGTCCCTCTTTCTGACCTCCTAGAAATGAGATTGGCATTAATGTTGCTCTAGAAAGTGTCTGGTTTCTTACTGTTCAATAGACCCAAACTTGTGTATTATTCCATCATGTGGTGCAAGCTGGATCCTAAAAATTGTTCTATTCGGATGAGACATTATGGTCCCTGTCACACATCACTTCACTCATGCAGACCCATTGATTTCTATGGCCCCATACAACACATCAAGTCTTACGGATCTATTTTGGGGACATGATCCATGCAACAAAAAGTTATTAAGTCATTGTGCGTCCGTGTCACCTATTTGAATCAGTGGGTCCTTGCAAATTTGGACAGTTACAGGGTTACTCCTGTGTGAATGAGACCTAAGGACGCAGTCACACATCCAGGATCTGCTGCAGATTTGAAGATATCAATGCAACTAAATACATGCATCAATATGGAGCCGATCCTGTATGTGTAGATTTTCCTAGAGTGAACCACAAGTGTCCGTCTTTGGGCATCTAAAAAGTTGGGAGGTATACAGGGGGATCAGCTTAGGGGGTACTTCTGTCCAAAAAATAGTCCTCACTGGAAATTACGAATACGCAGAGATGTAGATACTCCTACACAGGCTGGCCTGCAAATGCAATAACTGGAAGATGTAGGAGGACACGGTGCTGTAGTCTCCACTATAAGGGGTCATCTCCATAGAGTCTTCTATGGTAGTGGTCCCCAAGTCTTCACACCAATTCTGGGCAAAAGGACCACATATAAGTAACAGAGGGGAGATGGTTGTATTAGGATACGAACCACGATCCATATCCTGCTCAGGACCACATGTGCCAAGGTTCTGGTGGACCTGAGGCATCAAGGCATTATGTGGGCTGCCATTCATGTAAATGGTCAGCTCAAGCAGCCCGGGACTCCAACTCAGCTATGCAATGGGGGACTGTGGTCACATGGCGCTCCTGAGCCTCTGGTAAGGGACGACTATTCTACAGCCTGATCTCCCACAATCCTCCATGTGGAGGCATAACGTGTGCACCAGGATTCATAAGCTTTCAGCCTTTAACACTGGGGTCAGATAGTGTGTGGACAAAAGGCCCTGAATTTTACAATTCTGTGAATGTTTCATTAGAGCCATTGGAAGCCAACCCGCGGCTGAGACCGACCAATTGCATTTCTGGCTCATCATCTTCAATGAACACAGAAAAAAAAAAAAACAGGAAAATTGCAATTATTGTCTTTCATGTGGTACCGCAATGGGGTTATCCCAAGGCATCGATTCTCTCTACTTCCCAGTGTAAAGGATGGAATGGCCATCCATGTCATTTTTTAATCAATATACTTAATAAGTGTAAGAAAACTGCAAGCGCTATCATTTGTGCGATACCGCGATGGGGGCTCCCACAGCGCCGATTCTAAGAACCAAGCTCTAGATTCCCAAAATCGAGGTGTCAGGACTTAAACAATAGAAAGTAAGTGTAATGCTGAGGAATCTCAATACAAAACACCCAAAATGTCGGCAAGACAATAGGGGTAGTGGTCTGAGGGGTAACCCTTACATAATAGCTGTAAGAAGTGACCTCCATGACTTTCGGCTCCTTAGACTTGAGGCCCATGGATCAATGTTTTACTTCAGTACAAAAATGATTTTGTTTCCACTGAAGAAACAATGGAGCCTTCTTATTCCTCAGTCTGAGGCTGTAGCCTGGGGCTTTAGAGCAGCAGATAAATCGCCCCTTATTCCCCTCCCCGGGCTCTACGCTCATATCGTAACATGGTAAATCAGTAGAACCACCGCCTCTCCATGTTTGTCCTATTCTTTTTTAGCACTTTCGATGCTCTGGCCCGAAAAACCTAATTTAACGGTGCACACCACAAAGTCCAAGCTGACACTGGGCCCCTTTAAGTCGACGGCTTTGAAGCTGCTTTCTGACATGTTTTTATCATGTGTCTTGTAAATATGAGAAATTAAGCTGTGACCAGGTCAGGATAATCAGCAGTTTATGAAGCATCCAAGGGCCGGGTCACATGGAGAGGACTCCCTCTCCAATAACACATCCACATCTCTCTGCCGCCCCAGGTTTTAGGGGGTAGAGGGAGATTTATAACCGATAAAAGATCCTGGAAGGAAATAAGTGCACACCAAGGCCAAAGACTAAGAAGAACCTGCGATGCCCGCAGCAACCAGGACAAGAAAGACCCTCTGTTTAAAGGAAATGTCTAGTTTTTGGTAATGAAGCGTAGAAAATTCATTTGAAAAGATATTGTACTGAAATGTTGTGTAAAAGTAGGAGGGTTATGTAGTGTCTGCTCCGAGCATCTCTCTATGGAAACCTCTCCCAATAGAAGAACATCAATCTACACCGAGTCGATGAAGACACTTGTAGACACTCAGGGGACAGAATCGATAAAGCAGCCGCCGCTGGATGAAACTGTCTCAGTCTTTGCTAAACAGGATGAGGAATATACCATTCAGCTATGTGTGGATTCTGGGTAATAAAATACGAATTAGGAATTTCTAGAACATTCATTAACTATGGGGAGGGGGGGGGGGACGACACTGCAGGCTGACCGTCAGGGATGCTTATTCACACTGACCGATGGGGGTCCTTATCCACACTCTGACCAATGGGGGATCCTTATCCCCACTCTGACCAATGGGCGTCCTTATCCACATTCTGACCAGTGGGAGTCCTTATCCCCACTCTGACCAATAGGGGTCATTATCCGCACTCTGACCAATGGGCGTCCTTATCCACACTCTGACCAATGGGGGTCATTATCCGCACTCTGACCAATGGGGATCCTTATCAGCACTCTGACCCCTGGGGGATCCTTCTCCGTACTCTGACTGGTTGGGGATCCTTATCCACACTCTGACCGCCAGGGATCCTTATCCACACTCTGACCGCCAGGGATCCTTATCCACACTCTGACCGCCAGGGATCCTTATCCACACTCTGACCGATGGGGATCCTTATCCACACTCTGACCGCCAGGGATCCTTATCCACACTCTGACCGCCAGGGATCCTTATCCACACTCTGACCGCCAGGGATCCTTATCCACACTCTGACCGATGGGGATCCTTATCCACACTCTGACCGATGGGGATCCTTATCCACACTCTGACCGATGGGGATCCTTATCCACACTCTGACCGATGGGGATCCTTATCCACACTCTGACCGATGGGGGTCCTTATCCACACTCTGACGATGGGGGTCCTTATCCACACTCTGACGATGGGGGTCCTTATCCACACTCTGACGATGGGGGTCCTTATCCACACTCTGACGATGGGGGTCCTTATCCACACTCTGACCGATGGGGGTCCTTATCCACACTCTGACGATGGGGGTCCTTATCCACACTCTGACCGATGGGGGTCCTTATCCACACTCTGACCGATGGGGATCCTTATCCACACTCTGACCGATGGGGATCCTTATCCACACTCTGACCGATGGGGGTCCTTATCCACACTCTGACGATGGGGGTCCTTATCCACACTCTGACCGATGGGGGTCCTTATCCACACTCTGACGATGGGGGTCCTTATCCACACTCTGACCGATGGGGGTCCTTATCCACACTCTGACGATGGGGGTCCTTATCCACACTCTGACGATGGGGGTCCTTATCCACACTCTGACCGATGGGGGTCCTTATCCACACTCTGACGATGGGGGTCCTTATCCACACTCTGACCGATGGGGGTCCTTATCCACACTCTGACCGATGGGGGTCCTTATCCACACTCTGACCGATGGGGGTCCTTATCCACACTCTGACAATGGGGGTCCTTATCCACACTCTGACCGATGGGGGTCCTTATCCACACTCTGACCGATGGGGGTCCACCTTACACGCTGGTTAGGAAGTTAGTCCCTTGGGTGAGGAAGGAATCTTAGCTGAGCTTCTGTGGAGAAAGGACACAGCTCAGATAGCTTTCCACAGTGGTCCTACCTGGGACCTGGCCCTCTGCCAGGTGCGATCGACAGAGAAGTCCTAGTCTTAGTCAGTACCCCCCATGGGTAGGGCGCAGGACAGAGCTCTCTTACAAACTTCTTTCTTAAAGTGCCTGTACTCCTAGTGATGCAATGCTAAACCCTTCAGGAGAGGACTAACCAACAGATCATCTCAACCCACGCCGAGGACTAGGAGTTACAGTGCAGGACAGTATCCATTATAAAAGCCAAAGAGCTAGGAACTGATCCAGATGGAGCAAAGTTACTGCAAAGTCTAGGAACTCCATCTTGCAGAGCGAGTGTCAGCAGGAAACCCTCAGCACTCTCCTCATCCCAGGTAACTAGGTCTGGGGCCTGTGTCACCCATTAGTACGGTTCAGCCAAAGCTAGTGGGCATACGGTGGTGTGAAGACAATAGGAAAGTCAATACGCAGGCACAGGTTGTCTTCTTCTTCTACAAGTATTCTTCTCTACACTCCAACATCCCAGCAGAGCACATTACTACTTGGGTTGAGACTCTCACGGCACCGTCCTCTCTACTACACTACCTCAGTACAACCTTATCACCTCTACTACATCCTACTCAGCACTTATCCCACAGATCTGGTGGTTTTACGTCTCAGTATTTATTGGGACTTTGTCTAAGTATATATATATATATATATTCCAGTACTTCTGTATTACCTGTTGCACATTTGCTAATAGTAAACCAAGTCAATGTTATCCATGGAGTCTGTGATATTCACCACCACCTGCACAGCATATACACCGCAACCTTGTGACATCTCCCCTTTCTGTGGTTGGCGGGTCCTACTATTACTCGGGAGGGTCATTACATCCTACTGATTGGTGGGGACTGTGTCTGCAAAAAGAGAGAGGACAGCGGATAGGATAGAGACTGGAGGGAAAGCACCTGCACCTGTAAGTGGACAAAACATCACATGTGACACAAAATAGTTAACCCTTTATTCTCCTTCAGCCGTGCTTCACATAGAACATGTAATACAGAGCAGCACCTAGTGGGGAAAATACTAACTACAGTAAATACCTCATCCCCATCTGTGTGAACCCAAGGGAGTTACCTTATTCAGGTCCAATAGAACCTAAGGGCTCGTACCCGGTACTACAGGTGTGTTACAGCACTATGTGGCGGTATTATGAAATCTGTTGGATCCTGGTATTTGCCACAGTACGGTCGGTCTGCACTCACTGGGATGTGGCGGTATTATGAAATCTGTTGGATCCTGGTATTTGCCACAGTACAGTGGGTCCACACTCATCGGGATGTGGCGGTATTATAAACTCTGTTGGATCCTGATATTTGCCACAGTACGGTGGGTCCACACTTGTCGGGATGTGGCGGTATTATAGACTCTGTTGGATCCTGGTATTTGCTACAGTACGGTGGGTCCACACTTGTCGGGATGTGGCGGTATTATAAACTCTGTTGGATCCTGGTATTTGCCACAGTACGGTGGGTCCACACTCAGTGGGATGTGGCGGTATTATGAAATCTGTTGGATCCTGGTATTTGCCACAGTACGGTGGGTCCACACTCGTCGGGATGTGGCGGTATTATAAACTCTGTTGGATCCTGGTATTTGCCACAGTACAGTGGGTCCACACTCATCGGGATGTGGCGGTATTATAAACTCTGTTGGATCCTTGTATTTGCTACAGTACGGTGGGTCCACACTTGTCGGGATGTGGCGGTATTATAAACTCTGTTGGATCCTGGTATTTGCTACAGTACGGTGGGTCCACACTTGTCGGGATGTGGCGGTATTATGAAATCTCTTGGATCCTGGTATTTGCCACAGTACGGTGGGTCCACACTCGTCGGGATGTGGCGGTATTATTAACTCTGTTGGATCCTGGTATTTGCCACAGTATGGTGGGTCCACACTCACTGGGATGTGGCGGTATTATGAAATCTGTGTGATCCTGGTATTTGCCACAGTACGGCGGCATTATTTGGCCGGCATGACTCTCCTATTAGCTTCATCTGGAATGACAACCTGTACATTAATGGGCTGTGTCTGTGTTGTTTCCCCAATTACACAGAACGTATGCATCGCTGACATCTACACCAGGAGGAACAGCATCTGAAATTACAGAAAGCTGATTTTCAAGAGAAAAAAAGGCTTAAAAGCAGCATAAATCTGCGGGCAGGACACTCTCGGCTTCCCGTTATTGGGTTGTAATTAGAGCTGGCGGAGCGGCGTGTTTTTCTCCTGCTCCTTTTATGTTCTAATATTTAATAAGCGGACTCAGAGAATTTAACAAGACAGATTAAAAAAACAGCCCGGACAATTGACACCCTCCCCTTTATGTTTTACACATAGAGCAATTACGGAGCCTGAAATGCGCGGTGTGTCTCCATGGCTGGAAGCGGCATCGTCTCAGAAAGCTCCTCATTGTCAGGGATTCAGAGTCTTCTTCCTCTCTGCTCGGAGATGTCTGTACGAGTCCGCAGGCTTCACGTGTTAAGCTTGCTGCCACTCAAACTCCATGCCCGGCCAGGAACAATGCCGATCTGTTTCATGGGCGGCATGCTAATTAAACTTCTGAGCCAGTTACACAGAAAAAAAAAATCCTTCCCTTGTGGTCATTTCTAAAGCCAAAAATATAATCACAATCTTTTAATTTCAGCTGGTCCTAACTGGGCGCAGCAGCCCCGCTCCAGTTCTGAGGGGGGTCACCGTGCCGGAGCCGTCCTCTATAGAACCAGCCTCTTGGTTTATGGCTATATTTAGGTGACCATTTCTTGTGGGCTTTATGTTTCTGAGGCATATCTGCTGCATCCCTCTCCTATGTAGGATTACAGCCGGCGGCCTCACTATGTACAGTACATAACCCCGGAACATGCATGGCCATGAATCTGCAATGCTCTCCCGGGTCCTCTGGAGCCCAGTATGGAATTCAATGACATGGGTGAACAAATAGCATTTACCACTATGTAAACTGCTAGATGTCTGTTCTACGACAACCATATCATACTCACATTTAGATAATTCTGTATTGGTGAACATAGTACAAATATAATACAAAGCAAACTAGAAAAACTGACCCTAACAATCCCTGAATCTTTCCCTAGAACTGTGCTAAAATACTAACAAACACCACTGACCCTCACCGTCCCTGTAACTATCCTTAACCGGGTATAACACATATATAACACATAACCGGGTATAAACACATATAAAAGAACACTGGGTATAACTCATATAAAGGAGCACCGGGTATAAACACATATAAGGGGACACCGGGATTATACACATAAAAGAACACCAGGTATAACACATATAAAGGAACACCGGGATTATACACATAAAAGAACACCGGGTATAACTCATATAAAGTAACACCGGGTATAACATATAAAGAAACACCGGGTACAAACACATATAAAGGAGCACCGGGTATAACTCATATAAAGGAACACCGGGTATAACTCATATAAAGGAACACCGGGTATAACTCATATAAAGGAACACCGGGTATAACTCATATAAAGGAACACCGGGTATAACTCATATAAAGGAGCACCGGGTATAACTCATATAAAGGAACACCGGGTATAACACATATAAAGGAGCACCAGGTATAACTCATATAAAGGAGCACCGGGTATAACACATATAAAGGAGCACCGGGTATAACTCATATAAAGGAGCACCGGGTATAACACATATAAAGGAACACCGGGTATAACTCATATAAAGGAACACCGGGTATAACTCATATAAAGGAACACCGGGTATAACTCATATAAAGGAGCACCGGGTATAACTCATATAAAGGAACACCGGGTATAACACATATAAAGGAGCACCGGGTATAACACATATAAAGGAGCACCGGGTATAACTCATATAAAGGAGCACCGGGTATAACTCATATAAAGGAACACCGGGTATAACACATATAAAGGAGCACCGGGTATAACACATATAAAGGAGCACCGGGTATAACTCATATAAAGGAGCACCGGATATAACTCATATAAAGGAACACCGGGTATAACACATATAAAGAAACACCGGGTATAACTCATATAAAGAAACACCGGGATTATACACATAAAGGAACACCGGGTATAACTCATATAAAGGAACACCGGGTATAACACATATAAAGGAGCACCGGGTATAACTCATATAAAGGAGCACCGGGTATAACTCATATAAAGAAACACCGGGTATAACTCATATAAAGAAACACCGGGATTATACACATAAAGGAACACCGGGTATAACTCATATAAAGGAACACCGGGTATAACACATATAAAGGAGCACCGGGTATAACTCATATAAAGGAACACCGGGTATAACTCATATAAAGGAGCACCGGGATTATACACATAAAGGAACACCGGGTATAACTCATATAAAGGAACACCGGGTATAACACATATAAAGGAACACCGGGTATAACTCATATAAAGGAGCACCGGGTATAACACATATAAAGGAACACCGGGTATAACACATATAAAGGAACACCGGGTATAACACATATAAAGGAACACCGGGTATAACTCATATAAAGGAACACCGGGTATAACTCATATAAAGGAGCACCGGGTATAACTCATATAAAGGAGCACCGGGTATAACACATATAAAGGAACACCGGGTATAACTCATATAAAGGAACACCGGGTATAACTCATATAAAGGAACACCGGGTATAACTCATATAAAGGAGCACCGGGTATAACACATATAAAGGAACACCGGGTATAACTCATATAAAGGAGCACCGGGTATAAGACATATAAAGAAACACCGGGTATAACTGATATAAAGAAACACCGGGTATAACTCATATAAAGGAACACCGGGTATAACTCATATAAAGGAACACCGGGTATAACACATATAAAGGAGCACCGGGTATAACACATATAAAGAAACACCGGGTATAACTCATATAAAGAAACACCGGGTATAACTCATATAAAGGAACACCGGGTATAAGACATATAAAGAAACACCGGGTATAACTGATATAAAGGGGCACCGGGTATAACTCATATAAAGGAACACCGGGTATAACACATATAAAGAAACACCGGGTATAACTCATATAAAGGAACACCGGGTATAACTCATATAAAGGAGCACCGGGTATAACTCATATAAAGGAACACCGGGATTATACACATAAAAGAACACCGGGTATAACACATAGGGGAGATTTATCAAGGGCTTTGCGTTTATCTTTGGGTCAATAATTGGATTTTTCACCCATCTTTGGCCTGAGATCTAGTTATAAACCAGTATTCACCCAAAACTTTGCATAATCCGGGATTTCCGGCCAATTTATCGACCAGGCCGGCGTCTGCTCAGCACCAAGCAAATTTGTTTGCACCTTTTTTTACGACCTTTTTACTATGTCAGTGCGACTTTTCCATAAATCCCACACAATATATGGGAACACCGAGCCACATTAGAGACACACGTCCGGCTCCCCACAGAGGATACTCTATATCCACACTGTTAGGAATGTGACTTTGCGCTCCTCAGTCCATGTCGGGCGGCCAAGGAAGCGCTGAGTTTATGTCTGCTGTTGCACTGGTTTTGTGTCTGAATTGTGTTTCACTTCTCAGCCACACCTGCCTGGCCTGTCAGACTTCTGGCAGTGTAGGGGTTACTGCACTGCTAGGTCTGTTCAGCTGAGCTTGATGCTGGGATCTGGGCTGCTCCAATCAGCTGCTGGACCTGGTCTTTTTCCCTGGATAAAAAGCAGTCAGATCCTCAGTTCCCTGCTGGTTATTAGTTGTTACTAGTCCCAGCTCCCCTGCTCCTTTCCCAGCGTTCCCTGTCCTAATCCCCTTGCTATTGCTCTGCCCGTGTTCTGACCTCTTGCTTGACATTTGACTATCCGCTCTCCTTCTGATTTTGTACTGCGTTGTCTGTTTGGTTTTGACCCTGCTAGTTGACTATCCTCCATTGTGTTTTGTTTGTCTGTCTACGTTTTGTGTATCCACCTACGCAGTGTAGGGACCGACTCCGTGGTTGTCCGCGACCGTTTAGGGTCGACTGAGGCAAGTAGGCAGGTGACAGTGGGTGGGTTCAGATCTAGGGCCCACTGTCTTTTGTCTTGTCTACGCCTGCCAGTCCTGACAGAATAACCAGCCATACCATTTGGGATTTTTTTTCCCCATGGATCCAATGAAAGCGCTGATGGAACAGATGCAAAACCTGAACACTTTGGTTCAGGGACTTGCTTAGCGGGTCCAAGAACAAGAGGCTACACCCCGTCAGGTGACCATGACAACCCCCACACCTCCAGAACCACCTGTTCAGCTCCCTGAAAAATTCAAGGGAGATAGGAAGGATTTCCGATCCTTCAGAGAGGGGTGTAGACTATTTTTTCGGCTCCGTCCTCGCTCTTCTGGGGATGAGAGCCAAAAAGTGGGAATTATCATGTCCCTTCTGCAAGGCCCACCGCAGGAATGGGCATTCTCCTTACCTCCCAATGCAATTGAGTTGACTTCAGTTGATTATTTTTTTTCAGCCCTAGGGCTGTTGTATGATGACCCTGACCGGACTGCGGTGGCCGAACGCCAACTGACCTCCTTACGTCAGGGTAAGAGACCAGTAGAAGACTACTGCGCAGAGTTCCGGCAGTGGTGTATCCCGTCCACCTGGAATGATTCTGCCTTGCGGTATCAGTTTCGGCTGGGTCTTGCGGACCAGTTGAAGGACTTGCTAGTGGCCTACCCCCCTCCAGAGACCTTGGAGGAAACCATGACCTTAGCTATAAGGGTTGATAGACGTATGCGGGACAGACGCAGGGAAAAGGGAACCTCTGACTCGTTCAAAGCCCCATCATCTGTTGCTTCCTTCTCTAAATCTTCTTCTCCCCTGTCACTATCTCAAGAAGAACCGATGCAAATTGGAGCGACAGATGCTAAGACCCGACGGGCCTATCGACTACAGCACAATCTGTGCCTATACTGTGGCAAGGCCGGACATCGTGTACAGGAATGTACATCCAGACCTGGATCACCGCCGGAAAACTCCAGCGCCTGAATGATTGTCGAGGGGGTCATTCAGGCGCACAGGTACCGCTCGATATGAAAAATAAATTAATGGTGCCCATTTCACTATTTTTAGGTGAAAAATGTATTTCGGGGTTTGCCCATGTGGATTCTGGGGCATCTGCTAATTTTATTAATTCTGGGTTCTGGTCCTCTCTGGGGGTACGTCCGCTTCAGCTTAAGTGCCCGCTGAGTATTACTGGAGCGGATTTTACCCCATTGGCTCAGGGTAAGGTGAAATATATAACTCCCTCTCTTGATGTAAGGGTGGGTTCTATTCACTTCGAGTCATTGGAATTTTTAGTTATGGATAATTTGTCTTCAGACATTATTCTGGGGTTACCTTGGTTGGCACAACACAACCCAACATTTGATTGGTCCACCAGGGAATTGGTCAAATGGGGATCTAACTGTGCTTCGCATTGTGTTGCGCTGAATGTTGCAGATTGTTCTCCGGTTGAAGGAGAGATCCCTGAGTTTTTGTCAGATTTTGCAGATGTGTTTGATGAAAAAGCAGTAGATGTCTTACCGCCACATCGCCCATATGATTGTGCTGTTGATTTGGTTCCAGGGTCCAGGTATCCGAGGGGAAGAATTTTTAATTTGTCTAGGCCTGAGAGAGAGGCAATGCGTGAATACATCAAAGATAGTTTACGTAAAGGCCACATTCGCCCTTCTTCTTCTCCTATGGGTGCGGGATTTTTCTTTGTGGGGAAAAAAGATGGGGGCCTGCGCCCCTGTATTGACTATCGTGAGCTAAATAAAATTACAGTGAAAAACCAGCACCCTCTTCCTCTTATTCCTGATTTGTTTAATCAGATTGTTGGGGCTAAGTGGTTCTCCAAAATTGACCTGCGAGGGGCCTACAATCTGATCAGGATAAGAGAGGGTGATGAGTGGAAGACCGCTTTTAATACTCCCGAGGGGCACTTCGAGTACCTTGTTATGCCCTTCGGATTATGCAATGCGCCCGCGGTCTTTCAACACTTGGTAAATGATGTATTTCGTGAATACCTAGGACGATTTGTAGTGGTGTATTTGGATGACATATTGATTTTCTCTCCTGACTGGTCCTCACACATTTGTCATGTCCGTAAGGTTATGGAACTTTTAAGACAAAATCATTTATTTGCAAAATTGTCAAAGTGCCTGTTCGGCGTTCAGGAGGTTTCATTTTTGGGGTACAGAATCACACCCAATTCTTTTTGTATGGACCCTCTAAAAGTGTCAGCTATTGAAAAATGGGAGCGCCCTAATTGTCTTAAAGCATTACAGAGATTCTTGGGGTTCGCTAACTATTATAGAAAATTTATCAAGGGTTTTTCTGTAATTGCTAAACCCCTTACTGATCTAACTAGGAAAGGGGCTGATTTGGTACACTGGACTCCTGAAGCCGTTCAGGCATTTGACAAGCTTAAAGGATGTTTTTCGGTGGCTCCGGTCTTGACTCAACCTGACTTCGAAAAACCTTTTGTGATTGAAGTGGATGCCTCGGAGGTGGGGGTGGGAGCTGTTCTTTCACAGGGTCCAGAGACACTCACCAATCTCAGACCTATTGCTTACTTCTCTAGGAAGTTCTCCAAAACTGAATGCAACTACGACATAGGCAACCGGGAGCTCCTTGCCATAAAATGGGCATTTGATGAATGGAGACATTTTCTAGAGGGGGCTAAGCACAAAATCAAGGTCCTAACTGATCACAAAAATCTGGTGTATCTAGACAAGGCTAAGCGTCTTACTCCTCGCCAGGCTAGATGGGCTCTCTTCTTCACACGTTTTGATTTTGAAATAACTTTCAGACCTGGTTCCAAAAACGTAAGAGCTGACGCCTTGTCCCGTAGCTTTGAGACCAGCAATGTCCCTAGTGGGGAATCAGAGACTATTTTAGCTCCCGGGGTTGTGGTAGCCATTCTACAGCCCGATCTTGCTGCCCAAGTGGTAGAGTCTCAGTCCCTGGCCCCTAAGAACACCCCTGAGAATAAGCTCTTTGTTCCTCCTAACCTTCGTTTAAGAGTACTGGAGGAGACACATTGCTCAGTGTTGGCAGGTCATCCGGGCATAGCTGGCACTCAGTATCTGTTATCACGACATTATTGGTGGCCCTCGTGGGCTCGGGATACTAAGTTGTTTGTAGAAGCCTGTGAGACCTGTGCCAGGTCCAAGGTACCTCGCAGACTCCCCGAGGGTCTGCTTCAACCCTTACCACTGCCTGCGAGACCTTGGACTCATGTCTCTATGGATTTTATCACCGATTTGCCCCCTTCCAGGGGGAAAACGGTGATTTGGGTCGTCATTGACAGATTTTCCAAGATGTGTCACCTCATTCCTCTTAGTAAACTCCCTAACGCTCGTACCCTAGCTTCCCTGTTTATTAACCATATCTTGCGTCTGCATGGGGTCCCTGAAAATATTGTATCCGATAGGGGCGTACAATTCGTATCGAAATTCTGGAAGGAATTCTGTGGTCGCTTAGGTATAACTTTGTCTTTTTCCTCCGCCTTTCATCCGCAATCCAATGGTCAAACCGAGAGGGTCAACCAATCACTGGAACAATTTTTAAGATGTTTTGTTGCAGGGTCACAAGACAAGTGGAAAGAGTACTTGCCTCTAGCTGAGTTTGCACTTAATAACCGAGAAAGTCAATCCCTCAAGATGTCGCCATTCTTTTGTAATTTTGGGTTTAATCCTAGATGTTCTTCAGTACATGCTGCCGAATCTGTTAACCCTTCTGCTGAAAAAATCTACAATAAACTGTGCACAGTTTGGGCCCAGGCTCTTCAGAACCTGGTTAAAGCCCAAGAAAGTTTTAAAAAACAATCTGATAAAAAACGTATATCTGGCCCAGAATATATGGTGGGGGATAAGGTATGGCTCTCTACTAGAAACTTAAGGTTAAAAGCCCCGTCTGGTAAACTCTCTCCAAAATACATTGGTCCTTATGTAATTATGAAAATCATTAACCCTGTGTCTTATCAGTTACAATTACCTAAGAGTTGGAAAATACATGATGTCTTTCATAAATCACTGTTAAAGAAATATGTTAACCCTGTGTTGCCGTCTACTTCCCCTGCTCCCTTGGTCGTCCAAGGTGAACTGGAATACGAGGTGGAGAGAATTCTGGATTCTCGTTGGGTCCAGAGTTCTCTACAATATCTTGTACACTGGAAGGGATTTGGTCCGGAAGAACGGACTTGGGTGGCGAGCAAAGACATGCATGCACCTCGTCTGGTTAGACAATACCACATGCGTAACCCTTCCAGGCCGGGTCCTTTGGGTGAGGGTCCTGAGGCCCCTCATAAGAGGGGGGGTACTGTTAGGAATGTGACTTTGCGCTCCTCAGTCCATGTCGGGCGGCCAAGGAAGCGCTGAGTTTATGTCTGCTGTTGCACTGGTTTTGTGTCTGAATTGTGTTTCACTTCTCAGCCACACCTGCCTGGCCTGTCAGACTTCTGGCAGTGTAGGGGTTACTGCACTGCTAGGTCTGTTCAGCTGAGCTTGATGCTGGGATCTGGGCTGCTCCAATCAGCTGCTGGACCTGGTCTTTTTCCCTGGATAAAAAGCAGTCAGATCCTCAGTTCCCTGCTGGTTATTAGTTGTTACTAGTCCCAGCTCCCCTGCTCCTTTCCCAGCGTTCCCTGTCCTAATCCCCTTGCTATTGCTCTGCCCGTGTTCTGACCTCTTGCCTGACATTTGACTATCCGCTCTCCTTCTGATTTTGTACTGCGTTGTCTGTTTGGTTTTGACCCTGCTAGTTGACTATCCTCTATTGTGTTTTGTTTGTCTGTCTACGTTTTGTGTATCCACCTACGCAGTGTAGGGACCGACTCCGTGGTTGTCCGCGACCGTTTAGGGTCGACTGAGGCAAGTAGGCAGGTGACAGTGGGTGGGTTCAGATCTAGGGCCCACTGTCTTTTGTCTTGTCTACGCCTGCCAGTCCTGACACACACAAGTGAGAACAGACACAAACAGTCAGATTCTTTTCTAAAAATGAAACACCTATATACACTAGGATCAATCTCAATGTCCTATTCGCCACATGAATGTTCCCTAATCCACTATGAATCAGATCACACCAATAAGAGAAAAGGGAAGACCCCAAAAGAACTAGATCATAAACAAATAATGTCTACATCAATTCATCATCATGTTTATTGTATCAATCACAGAAAAAAACATACAACATTAAAAACAAGACCTGGGGAGGCGGGGGACCAAGTTACTGGGACAAGTTATTAAAGTGACAACGCATCCATAAAAATATTGTTATAAATGTTCCTACAGCATAAGGTTCACACTGCGTTTTCAGCATCCGTTTAACGCATCCGTTTTTTGCAAAAAACGCATGAAAAACGGATTGCAAAAAACTGATTCATTTGTTTGCATCCGTTTTTCCATTGACTTCCATTATAAAAAAAACGGATCCGTTTTTTTTTGGCGGACCAAAACGGACCAAAAAACGTTGCTGACCCTATTTTTCTGGACGTTAAAAAAAAACGGATCCGTTAAACGGATGCTGAAAACGCAGTGTGAACCTAGGTGCAAATGAATAAAGTGCCAGAACAATGCATGTATAAACAAATATATAAGGATGCAGGTTACTATTACCAGTATGTACTACAGGTCCCAGTCCACTGGCCACCCAACTCACACGCCAACGCGTTTCGCACCGCTTCGTCCACTCCCTGACTCTTCGTCCACTTCCTGCACAGGGAGCGTCTCTAACATGCGCTGCCTGTGCAGGAAGTCACAGCCACAGGGAACTGTATGATGCGCGCGCTGCCGGGGATAGGACGCTACACCCCCGGTCGCCGCACATCAGCCGGGGGCAGACGGAATCTGAAGGAGAGGATCGACAGGGGAGCAGGTTAGGTGAGTTCTGTGTGTTTGGGGTTTTTTTCTGCCTGCAGGGGCCATCTATAGGAGGAGGGGGGCCATCTATAGGAGGAGGGGGGGCATCTATAGGAGGAGGGGGGGGGCATCTATAGGAGGAGGGGGGCATCTATAGGAGGAGGGGGGGCATCTATAGGAGGAGGGGGGGCATCTATAGGAGGAGGGGGGCCATCTATAGGAGGAGGGGGGGCATCTATAGGAGGAGGGGGGCCTCTATAGGAGGAGGGGGGTTTGAGGGGGGCCATCTATAGGAGGAGGGGGGCCTCTATAGGAAGAGGGGGGTTTGAGGGGGGCCATCTATAGGAAGAGGGGGGCCATCTATAGGAGGAGGGGGGCATCTATAGGAGGAGGGGGGCATCTATAGGAGGAGGGGGGGTTGAGGGGGGCCATCTATAGGAGGAGGGGGGGTTGAGGGGGGCCATCTATAGGAGGGGGGGTTTGAGGGGGGCCATCTATAGGAGGAGGGGGGGTTTGAGGGGTGCCATCTATAGGAGGAGGGGGGATTTGAGGGGGGCCATCTATAGGAGGAGGGGGGTTTGAGGGGGGCCATCTATAGGAGGAGGGGGGGGGTTGAGGGGGGCCATCTATAGGAGGGGGGGTTTGAGGGGGGCCATCTATAGGAGGAGGGGGGGTTTGAGGGGTGCCATCTATAGGAGGAGGGGGGATTTGAGGGGGGCCATCTATAGGAGGAGGGGGGCCATCTATAGGAGGGGGGGTTTGAGGGGGGCATCTATAGGAGGAGGGGTTGAGGGGGGCCATCTATAGGAGGAGGGGGGTTGAGGGGGGCCATCTATAAGAGGGGGGGGTTTGAGGGGGGCCATCCATAGGAGGGGGGGTTTAGGGGAGGGAGCCATCTATAGGAGGAGGGGGGGTTGAGGGGGGCCACTTATAGGAGGGGGGGGGGTTGAGGGGGCCATCTATAGGAGGAGGGGGGTTTAAGGGGGGCCATCTATAAGAGGAGGGGGGGTTTGAGGGGGGCCATATATAGGAGATGAGGGGGTTTGAGGGGGGCCATCTATAGGAGGAGGGGGGGTTTGAGGGGGGCCATCTATAGGAGGAGGGAGGGTTTGAGGGGGGCCATCTATAGGAGGAGGGGGGGTTTGAGGGGGGCCATCTATAGGAGGAGAGGGGGTTTCAGAGGGGCCATCTATAGGAGGAGGGGTGTTTGAGGGGGGCCATCTATAGGAGGGGGGGTTTTAGGGGGGCCATCTATAGGAGGAGGGGGGGTTGAGGGGGGCCATCTATAGGAGGGGGGGTTGAGGGGGGCCATCTATAGGAGGAGGGGAGGTTGAGGGGGGCCATCTATAGGAGGAGGGGAGGTTGAGGGGGGCCATCTATAGGAGGGGGGGTTGAGGGGGGCCATCTATAGGAGGAGGGGAGGTTGAGGGGGGCCATCTATAGGAGGGGGGGTTGAGGGGGGCCATCTATAGGAGGAGGGGGGGTTGAGGGGGGCCATCTATAGGAGGGGGGGTTGAGGGGGGCCATCTATAGGAGGAGGGGGGTTGAGGGGGCCATCTATAGGAGGGGGGTTGAGGGGGGCCATCTATAGAAGGAGGGGGGGGGGGGTTGAGGGGGGCCATCTATAGGAAAGGGGTTTGAGGGGGGCCATCTATAGGAGGAGGGGGGGTTGAGGGGGGCCATCTATAGGAGGGGGGTTGAGGGAGGCCATCTATAGGAGCAGGGGGGGTTTGAGGGGGGCCATCCATAGGAGGGGGTTTTTAGGGGAGCCATCTATAGGAGGAGGGGGGTTTGAGGGGGCCATCTATAGGAGATGAGGGGGTTGAGGGGGGCCATCTATAGGAGGAGGGGGGTTTGAGGGAGGCCATCTATAGGAGGAGGGGGGTTTGAGGGGGGCCATCTATAGGAGGGGGGGTTTGAGGGGGGCCATCTATAGGAGGAGGGGGGGTTGAGGGGGGCCATCTATAGGAGGAAGGGTTGAGGGGGGGCTATCTATAGGCGGAGGGGGGGTTTGAGGGGGGCCATCTATAGGAGGGGGGGGGGTTGAGGGGGCCATCTATAGGAGGGGGGGTTGAGGTGGGGGCATCTATTGGAGGAGGGGGGGTTTGAGGGGGACCATCTATAGGAGGGGGGGGTTGAGGGGGGCCATCTATAGGAGGGGGGTTTGAGGGGGGCCATCTATAGGAGGGGGGTTTAAGGGGGGCCATCTATAGGAGGAGGGTCAGTGTGGTGAGGCCCCGGCATCCTCTTGGTCAGTTTGGTCAGGCCCCGGCATCCTCTTGGTCAGTCTGGTGAGGCCCGGCATCCTCTTGGTCAGTGTGGTGAGGCCCGGCATCCTCTTGGTCAGTGTGGTGAGGCCCGGCATCCTCTTGGTCAGTCTGGTGAGGCCCGGCATCCTCTTGGTCAGTGTGGTGAGGCCCGGCATCCTCTTGGTCAGTGTGGTGAGGCCCGGCATCCTCTTGGTCAGTCTGGTCAGGCCCCGGCATCGCTTTGTCTGTTGGGTGAAGTATGAGAAGTGTTGGTCTAGACCACAGGTGACAGATCTGCAGCCCTATAGATACTACAACACTACACCATGTCTGGGCAGCCAAAGTCAAAGTTTTCGCTGCTCAGGGATGACAAGAGTTGTAATTTTGCCACAGCTGGAGGGCCATCAGTTTAACCCCTATGGTCTACACTTGGCCCCCGTGTCGGGGATGTGGACGTCACCTGTACGTTGTGATCAGATCAGTCTAATATGACCCATAGGGTGTTTACACAGAGAGATTTTCTATTGGAACAGACTATAAACTTCTCTTTTTATCATAATCCATTCTTGGCTTTATTTCACCCAAAAATCTCTATGTGTGACCTCACTATTAGTATCATCTGCAAATATGGCAATTCCACTCTGAGATCCTGGTACAACATAACATACTGAAAAGAAGAAGAACCCCATACCGCCCCCAGTCTCCACAGCTAGCCTCCTCCAGTACTGCTCCAATACTAGCTGTGACCCCTCTGCCCCCTGAGGTCACCACTGGTAACTGAGACCCCTCCAATTCTTACTGAGACCCCTCCAATACTTACTGAGACCCCTCCAACACTTACTGAGACCCCTCCAATACTTACTGAGACCCCTCCAACACTTACTGAGACCCCTCCAATACTTACTGAGACCCCTCCAATACTTACTGAGACCCCTCAAATACTGCTCGTCATGGTCTCCAATACTTACTGAGACCCCTCCAATACTTACTGAGACCCCTCCAATACTTACTGAGACCCCTCCAATACTTACTGAGACCCTTCCAATACTTACTGAGACCCTTCCAATACTTACTGAGACCCCTCCAATACTTACTGAGACCCCTCCAATACTTACTGAGACCCCTCCAATACTTACTGAGACCCCTCCAATACTTACTGAGACCCCTCCAATACTTACTGAGACCCCTCTAATACTGCTCGTCGTGGTCTCCAGTACTTGCTGAGACCCCTCTAATACGCCCCCCTGTGGTCACCACTGGTAACTGAGACCCCTCCAGTACTGGCCCCTGTAGTAATCATTCTGAAGATCGGTAGGGGCCCTTGGTGCCGTACCCCTCACTGACTCAATACTGATGGGTCTTGTAACAAATTTAGGAAACTCCTGATTGGCTCTTCAGTTATCTCTATAATAGAAAAAAAGACATATTTGGTCAGCTCTCCTAGAACACCATTCACACTAGGCAGGAGCACGCTGCTATGGCTCAAGTTGCAAACACACAAGAACACAGAAAAATGCAACAGCTCACCGCAATGGCAAGATGCAGACCCAGACAGAGGACAGAACTGAGAGAGACAGTCCGGCCGTGCACACGACAATAAATACAGAGGACAGATCTAAGAGAGACAGTCTGGCCGTGCACACGACAATAAATACAGAGGACAGATATAAGAGAGACAGTCCGGCCGTGCACACGACAATAAATACAGAGGACAGATATAAGAGAGACAGTCCGGCCGTGCACACGACAATAAATACAGAGGGCAGAACTATGAGAGACAGTCCGGCCGTGCACACGACAATAAATACAGAGGACAGATATAAGAGAGACAGTCCGGCCATGCACACGACAATAAATACAGAGGGCAGATATAAGAGAGACAGTCCGCCCGTGCACACGACAATAAATACAGAGGGAAGAACTATGAGAGACAGTCTGGCCGTGCACACGACAATAAATACAGAGGGAAGAACTATGAGAGACAGTCTGGCCGTGCACACGACAATAAATACAGAGGACAGAACTGAGATAGACAGTCGGGCCGTGCACACGACAATAAATACAGAGGACAGATATAAGAGAGACAGTCCGGCCGTGCACACGACAATAAATACAGAGGACAGATATAAGAGAGACAGTCCGGCCGTGCACACGACAATAAATACAGAGGGCAGAACTATGAGAGACAGTCCGGCCGTGCACACGACAATAAATACAGAGGGCAGATATAAGAGAGACAGTCTGGCCGTGCACACGACAATAAATACAGAGGGCAGATATAAGAGAGACAGTCCGGCTGTGCACACGACAATAAATACAGAGGACAGAACTGAGATAGACAGTCCGGCCGTGCACACAATGATAAGTACAGAGGGCAGAACTATGAGAGACAGTCCGGCCGTGCACACGACAATAAATACAGAGGGCAGATATAAGAGAGATATTCCGGCCGTGCACACGACAATAAAAACAGAGGGCAGATATAAGAGAGATAGTCCGGCCGTGCACACGACAATAAATACAAAGGGCAGATCTAAGAGAGACAGTCCGGCCGTGCACACAATGATAAATACAGAGGGCAGAACTATGAGAGACAGTCCGGCCGTGCACACAATGATAAGTACAGAGGGCAGATATAAGAGAGACAGTCCGGCCGTGCACACAATGATAAATACAGAGGGCAGAACTATGAGAGACAGTCCGGCCGTGCACACGACAATAAATACAGAGGGAAGAACTATGAGAGACAGTCTGGCCGTGCACACGACAATAAATACAGAGGACAGAACTGAGATAGACAGTCGGGCCGTGCACACGACAATAAATACAGAGGGCAGAACTATGAGAGACAGTCCGGCCGTGCACACGACAATAAATACAGAGGACAGATATAAGAGAGACAGTCCGGCCGTGCACACGACAATAAATACAGAGGACAGATATAAGAGAGACAGTCCGGCCGTGCACACGACAATAAATACAGAGGGCAGAACTATGAGAGACAGTCCGGCCGTGCACACGACAATAAATACAGAGGGCAGATATAAGAGAGACAGTCTGGCCGTGCACACGACAATAAATACAGAGGGCAGAACTGAGATAGACAGTCCGGCCGTGCACACAATGATAAGTACAGAGGGCAGAACTATGAGAGACAGTCCGGCCGTGCACACGACAATAAATACAGAGGGCAGATATAAGAGAGATATTCCGGCTGTGCACACGACAATAAATACAGAGGGCAGATATAAGAGAGATAGTCCGGCCGTGCACACGACAATAAAAACAGAGGGCAGATATAAGAGAGATAGTCCGGCCGTGCACACGACAATAAATACAAAGGGCAGATATAAGAGAGACAGTCCGGCCGTGCACACAATGATAAATACAGAGGGCAGAACTATGAGAGACAGTCCGGCCGTGCACACAATGATAAGTACAGAGGGCAGATATAAGAGAGACAGTCCGGCCGTGCACACAATGATAAGTACAGAGGGCAGAACTATGAGAGACAGTCCGGCCGTGCACACGACAATAAATACTGAGGGCAGATATAAGAGAGATAGTCCGGCTGTGCACAGGACAATAAATACAGAGGGCAGATATAAAAGAGACAGTCCGGCCGTGCACACGACAATAAATACAGAGGGCAGATATAAGAGAGACAGTCCGGCCGTGCACACGACAATAAATACAGAGGGCAGATATAAGAGAGATAGTCCGGCCGTGCACAGGACAATAAATACAGAGGACAGAACTGAGATAGACAGTCCGGCCGTGCACACAATGATAAATACAGAGGGCAGAACTATGAGAGACAGTCCGGCCGTGCACACAATGATAAGTACAGAGGGCAGATATAAGAGAGACAGTCCGGCCGTGCACACAATGATAAATACAGAGGGCAGAACTATGAGAGACAGTCCGGCCGTGCACACGACAATAAATACAGAGGGCAGATATAAGAGAGACAGTCCGGCTGTGCACACGACAATAAATACAGAGGGCAGAACTATGAGAGACAGTCCGGCCGTGCACACAATGATAAGTACAGAGGGCAGAACTATGAGAGACAGTCCGGCCGTGCACACGTCCCCCAGTCTGGGATGATCTGAATAACCCCTGTGCATCAAGCAGCTAATGGATGAGACTGGACAACATTAGCAGCAGCTCGATTTCACACCTCTAACAGAACCCACATGAGCAGCGCTCATTCCATCATCTGCCTCTTACTGGAGTCCAAGAGACAAGACGCTAAGTGCCCTTGAGGGAGCTCGGCAATTGGGTCTTATTTATGGCGCGGGCTCCTGGGTGGGATTGAAACATATGGCACATGACATTTCTTATCCACAGCATGAAAGAGAATGCGAGAAACCCGCTGAGCTCAAGCTGTGTCCATCCCCAGAGAAGAGACTTACAATCCTCAATCATAGATATAGATATAGATACCAGCAGAATCTGCCTGGACGTGACATAGCGCAGCAATCCAGCGTACACTCATCTGGCGGAGCGTCTCAGCACCGCAATATAAACCCAGCGGAATACTGCCACATAACCCTACAAAAAACAACTAACATGACAACCGTGGATAAAACATAGCTTTTATTGTAATCTAGTAAAAAAGTTCATGCTATAAATAACCAGACAAAAAAAGGTGCTCAGGAAGACGTACCCAAGGGAAATCTGACCTAAAAAAGTCGAATAGGGGGGTAAATGTGGTCAGAATGTCACCCTATCAAGTCCCTGCCTGTAGCTAGATGTGGCCACCTGGTGCGGGCGTCCTATAGCCAGGCGGGACTGGCCCTACCCGTGCGGTGTAAGAATAGTGGTCAAGGTGTGAACCCTGTCAGTGTAGGGTATTACAATGGTGTAAGACGGACTATAATAGATCCTGCAATCTATAGTCTGATGAAGACCCTAATCAAGGCTATATGGTGGGATCATGCGTCAATGTCCAGTATCATGCACACTGCCAATTGACCCTATGCCGTCATCCGACGCGTTTCTCCCAGTCTGTAGCACTGGGTTCCTCAGGGATTGGATGGGTCAGCTTTGTATGATGCGCAGCTAATCAAATCCTCACTGATGTTGTATTGGACCATAGCTCCTAGTGCAGATGCTGAGGCTTTTAGAAGGTGAGTATCTGGTGCTCCATACAGATATGTACAATCCACTGGTCATGAGGGGATGTTGAGGATATCAGAAGATCCCTTCATGAATAGATGATAGTAGTGTGAGGTTACCTGGGTCCTTTGTGTTATAGCAGTGTACCCCGGGATAGGGAGAATTTGCAGGTAGCCCAGGATAATGGTCGTGGTTTACAGATCCCTATTAGTTGATTGAGATCCTGTAGATTAACCCAGTGTATGAATCATCTTTTGCAGATAGTTGTCAGGCCATTCCAATAAGGGTATAATGTGCAAGGGCGACCGATCCTCGTGTCCCAGGAGATGGCCGGAGTACCTTTTTTTGGGGGGGTTATTTATAGAACAAACTTTTTTACTAGATTACATTAAAAGCTATGTTTTATCCTTATCCTTATTAGTCAACCACGGTTGTCATGTTAGTTGTTTTCTGTCTGTAAAGGACACTGTGGTGACATTTGGAGTATCTATATGGTATCCTTACCCTGACTATCCACACCCCCATATGACACATAACCCTACAGACTGTACCCCTGTAAGACAATTGTCACATTCTACATCTACTAAATTATTGTCATAAACCTAAGAATCTTTACAAGAAGAATATAACTACTATAATACTGCTCCTATATACAGGAATATAACTACTATAATACTGCTCCTATATACAGGGATATAACTACTATAATACTGCTCCTATATACAGGAATATAACTACTATAATACTGCTCCTATATACAGGAATATAACTACTATAATACTGCTCCTATATACAGGAATATAACTACTATAATACTGCTCCTATATACAAGAATATAACTACTATAGTACTGCTCCCTATATACAGGAATATAACTACTATAATACTGCTCCCTATATACAGGAATATACTACTATAATACTGCTCCTATATATAGGAATATAACTACTATAATACTGCTCCTATATACAGGAATATAACTACTATAATACTGCTCCTATATACAGGAATATAACTACTATAATACTGCTCCTATATACAGGAATATAACTACTATAATACTGCTCCTATATACAGGAATATAACTACTATAATACTGATCCTATATACAGGAATATAACTACTATAATACTGCTCCTATATACAGGGATATAACTACTATAATACTGCTCCTATATACAGGAATATAACTACTATAATACTGCCTCCTATATACAGGAATATACTACTTTAATACTGCCCCCTATATACAGGAATATACTACTATAATACTGCCCCCTATATACAGGGATATAACTACTATAATACTGCTCCTATATACAGGGATATAACTACTATAATACTGCTCCCTATATACAGGAATATAACTACTATAATACTGCCTCCTATATACAAGAATATAACTACTATAATACTGCTCCTATATACAGGGATATAACTACTATAACACTGCTCCCTATATACAGGGATATACTACTATAATACTGATCCTATATACAGGAATATAACTACTATAATACTGCTCCTATATACAGGAATATAACTACTATAATACTGATCCTATATACAGGAATATACTACTATAATACTGCTCCTATATACAAGAATATACCTACTATAATACTGCTCCTATATACAGGAATATAACTACTATAATACTGCCCCCTATATACAGGAATATAACTACTATAGTACTGCTCCCTATATACAGGAATATAACTACTATAATACTGCTGCTATATACAGGAATATAACTACTATAATACTGCTCCTATATACAGGAATATAACTACTATAATACTGCTCCTATATACAGGAATATAACTACTATAATACTGCTCCTATATACAGGAATATAACTACTATAATACTGCCCCTATATACAGGAATATAACTACTATAATACTGCTCCTATATACAGGAATATAACTACTATAATACTGCTCCTATATACAGGAATATAACTACTATAATACTGATCCTATATACAGGAATATACTACTATAATACTGCTCCTATATACAAGAATATACCTACTATAATACTGCTCCTATATACAGGAATATAACTACTATAATACTGCCCCCTATATACAGGAATATAACTACTATAGTACTGCTCCCTATATACAGGAATATAACTACTATAATACTGCTGCTATATACAGGAATATAACTACTATAATACTGCTCCTATATACAGGAATATAACTACTATAATACTGCTCCTATATACAGGAATATAACTACTATAATACTGCTCCTATATACAGGAATATAACTACTATAATACTGCCCCTATATACAGGAATATAACTACTATAATACTGCTCCTATATACAGGAATATAACTACTATAATACTGCTCCTATATACAGGAATATAACTACTATAATACTGCCCCCTATATACAGGGATATAACTACTATAATACTGCTCCTATATACAGGAATATAACTACTATAATACTGCTCCTATATACAGGGATATAACTACTATAATACTGCCCCCTATATACAGGAATATAACTACTATAATACTGCTCCTATATACAGGAATATAACTACTATAATACTGCTCCTATATACAGGAATATACTACTATAATACTGCTCCTATATACAAGAATATAACTACTATAATACTGCTCCTATATACAGGGATATAACTACTATAACACTGCTCCTATATACAGGAATATAACTACTATAATACTGCTCCTATATACAGGAATATAACTACTACAATACTGCTCCTATATACAGGGATATACTACTATAATACTGCTCCTATATACAGGAATATAACTACTATAATACTGCCCCTATATACAAGAATATAACTACTATAATACTGCTCCTATATACAGGGATATAACTACTATAATACGTATGGTGAGAGTTCCGGCCGGCACTAACTACAAGGTACACCCAATGTGGGAAACTCGGGACTGGAGTATATAGCACACAGACTGTATCCAAACCGTGGAGCGGCGGTGCAGAGACAAAAAAGGCAGGATAAATGAACAAGGATCAAGAAACAGAGTCTCGCACTCACCCGACTTAAGATGCAAGTGGTTTATTTCCGATACATCAGAGTAGGCTAGGCGGGGAGAGGGGAGATGGTGAAGCAGGTGTGTTCAGCAGGAGCAACAAAATGTTTCACGCCTACAGAGGCGCTTCGTCGGGCTAGGAACCCTAGCCCGACGAAGCGCCTCTGTAGGCGTGAAACATTTTGTTGCTCCTGCTGAACACACCTGCTTCACCATCTCCCCTCTCCCCGCCTAGCCTACTCTGATGTATCGGAAATAAACCACTTGCATCTTCAGTCCGGTGAGTGCGAGACTCTGTTTCTTGATCCTTGTTCATAACTACTATAATACTGCTCCTATATACAAATATATGTAACTACCATCATGATGTGATTGTGAAGTGAGCTGTGGTTTCTATTACACACACTAGTATTTTCTTAGCAGACAGTGAAGCGTCTATGGAGACATCTTCTACAACCATTACAGCTCCATTGTAGTCATCCTGTGTCCCCAGCACTCGCCATGTTGTGGGATGTTGGGCCACTGTCCCAGAGCTGTAACTCCAGGAGGGTGGGAGAGTCCCCATGAATATACTGGATGTGACCAACCAAAGGTCAATGGGGAAGGAAGGATCTAATGAAATTAGCATCTTGTGACCATTTAGAAGTAATTGGGAGACAATGACCTCCTGTGATCCGGCTGGGGGGAGGGGGTGATTGAAGTTGCAGCAGGATGGGGGCGCTGGGGAGGAAGGTGGGACTGATGGGATGGATTCAGCTTCTCTGTTCTCATCATTATTAACACAAGTGAGATGTGGAGCAGAAAATGTCATTTTGATGGAATAAATAGTGCTGCAATGTTTACTCTGCGTGTTTGGTAATGGTTTACACGCCGCCACATTACATGGACTCCCGAACAATGACGTATATCCAAGGAGCAGTAATGGGAAGTAATTCTAATAATAAACTGCTGCTTGTTTCACGGACAATCTCACACACTGTGCCGTCATTGGCAATTGTGGTGGCTGCGGCCTGGGAGATCCACATAGTACGGTACAATATTGTTAGAGACCAGGAGCGGTCCATGCATTCGCTAAGGGGCCCACAAGGAGGCCGCGCAGACCTGCAGAGGGCTCCCCACATCCAGGAATGGAAATGGAGTCTATAGAAATTAAGCACCAAATTATAAACATGTAACCAGGAGAATATATTTACAGACCGTCATATCCGCAACGTAACTGAGACGTGTCCGCTAAACCTGCTGCCCCCTGCAAAGTACTGCGACATAACTGAGACGTGTCCGATAAACCTGCTGCCCCCCCTGCACAGTACTGCGACATAACTGAGATGTGTCCGATAAACCTGCTGCCCCCCCTGCACAGTACTGCGACATAACTGAGACGTGTCCGATAAACCTGCTGCCCCCCCTGCACAGTGCTGCGACATAACTGAGACGTGTCCGATAAACCTGCTGCCCCCTGCAAAGTACTGCGACATAACTAAGACGTGTCCGATAAACCTGCTGCCCCCCCTGCACAGTGCTGCGACATAACTGAGACGTGTCCGCTAAACCTGCTGCCCCCTGCAAAGTGCTGCGACATAACTGAGACGTGTCCGATAAACCTGCTGCCCCCCCTGCACAGTACTGCGACATAACTGAGACGTGTCCGATAAACCTGCTGCCTCCTGCAAAGTGCTGCGACATAACTGAGACGTGTCCGATAAACCTGCTGCCCCCCCTGCACAGTGCTGCGACATAACTGAGACGTGTCCGATAAACCTGCTGCCCCCTGCACCGTGCTGCGACATAACTGAGACGTGTCCGATAAACCTGCTGCCTCCCCTGCACAGTACTGCGACGTAACTAAGAGGTGTCCGATAAACCTGCTGCCCCCCTTGCACAGTGCTGCGACATAACTGAGACGTGTCCGATAAACCTGCTGCCCCCTGCAAAGTGCTGCGACATAACTGAGACGTGTCCGATAAACCTGCTGCCCCCCCTGCACAGTACTGCGACATAACTGAGACGTGTCCGATAAACCTGCTGCCCCCTGCACAGTGCTGCACCGTAACTAAGAGGTGTCCGATAAACCTGCTGCCCCCTGCACAGTGCTGCGACATAACTGAGACGTGTCCGATAAGCCTGCTCCCCCCCCTGCACAGTGCTGCGACATAACTGGGACGTGTCCGATAAACCTGCTGCCCCCTGCACAGTGCTGCAACATAACTGAGACGTGTCCGATAAACCTGCTTTCCCCCCTGCACAGTGCTGCGACATAACTAAGAGGTGTCCGATAAACCTGCTGCCCCCCCTGCACCGTGCTGCAACGTAACTAAGAGGTGTCCAATAAACCTGCTGCCCCCTGCACAGTGCTGCGATGTAACTAAGAGGTGTCTGATAAACCTGCTGCCCCCCCTGCACAGTGCTGCGACATAACTGAGACGTGTCCGATAAACCTGCTGCCCCCCCTGCACAGTGCTGCACCGTAACTAAGACGTGTCCGAAAAACCTGCTGCCCCCCCTGCACAGTGCTGCACCGTAACAGGGACGTGTCCGATAAACCTGCTGCCCCCCTGCATAGTGCTGCAACATAACTTAGACGTGTCCGATAAACCTGCTGCCCCCCTGCATAGTGCTGCGACGTAACTAAGAGGTGTCCGATAAACCTGCTGCCCCCCCTGCACAGTACTGCGACATAACTGAGACGTGTCCGATAAACCTGCTGCCCCCTGCACAGTGCTGCACCGTAACTAAGAGGTGTCCGATAAACCTGCTGCCCCCTGCACAGTGCTGCGACATAACTGAGACGTGTCCGATAAGCCTGCTCCCCCCCCTGCACAGTGCTGCGACATAACTGGGACGTGTCCGATAAACCTGCTGCCCCCTGCACAGTGCTGCAACATAACTGAGACGTGTCCGATAAACCTGCTTTCCCCCCTGCACAGTGCTGCGACATAACTAAGAGGTGTCCGATAAACCTGCTGCCCCCCCTGCACCGTGCTGCAACGTAACTAAGAGGTGTCCAATAAACCTGCTGCCCCCTGCACAGTGCTGCGATGTAACTAAGAGGTGTCTGATAAACCTGCTGCCCCCCCTGCACAGTGCTGCGACATAACTGAGACGTGTCCGATAAACCTGCTGCCCCCCCTGCACAGTGCTGCACCGTAACTAAGACGTGTCCGAAAAACCTGCTGCCCCCCCTGCACAGTGCTGCACCGTAACAGGGACGTGTCCGATAAACCTGCTGCCCCCCTGCATAGTGCTGCAACATAACTTAGACGTGTCCGATAAACCTGCTGCCCCCCTGCATAGTGCTGCGACGTAACTAAGAGGTGTCCGATAAACCTGCTGCCCCCCCTGCACAGTGCTGCGACATAACTGAGACATGTCCGATAAACCTGCTGCCCCCCTGCACAGTGCTGCGACATAACTGAGACATGTCCGATAAACCTGCTGCCCCCCTGCATAGTGCTGCGACGTAACTAAGAGGTGTCCGATAAACCTGCTGCCCCCCCTTGGTTTCACCCTTCACAAAAGCCTGTACTTATTGTAAGTGGTGATGTAGTAGTGATAGAGTTTTGCCACTAGATGTCGCTGTTATAGGTATGATTACTCAGTTGCTGCACAGCTGAAATATGGGAAGGGTTATTGTTTATTTATGTGTCACATGAATCTGTGAACCTATGGGATTATCTTCTTCTGCTGTGCTATCATCTCTTTCTTTACTTCTTCTTATGCACTCTTCACCCATTCACAGCACATTTTTCGATATGCTGGAGATAGGAAGTCACATGGGAGGAGGAAGAGTAGAGGTCTTTTGTGTTGGAGGTTGTAGATCTAGGACACTCCTAACAGTTTCTCCTCAAGCAACCTTACTAAGCACTATGCAGTGTTAAACCCCTCACAGGAGAGGACACGTCAGAGAATATCTCATCCCACGCCGTGGACTAGGAGAGTCACAGTGCAGGACAGTATCCACAAAACAGCAAAAAGCTAGGAACTGATCCGGATAGAGCAAAGTTGCTAGAAGCTTATGAACTCTATCTCGCAGCGCGGTTGTCAGCAGGAAATCCTCAGCATTCCGCTCATCCCAGGTAACAGGGTCTGGGGATTGTGACACCCTCTAGGACGGGTCCCCCAACACTGGTAGGCCAACAGGAGGTTCATTCTGACCAAGGTCGATACACTGGCACAAGTGTTCTCTCAAGTATTCTTATATCTCTCTACCTCATCCTTCAACATCCCAGCAGAGCACAGTACTACTTGGGTTATGACTCTCACGACATCCTCCTCTCTGATCCTCTGATTCTTCTGTATACCTCTCCACATGCAAACCAGTGAGCATGACTGGACCTCTCGCTATACTCCTATACCAGATCTGGATCCTGTATTGTCAAGTGTATTATATCAAGTGTGTTCTCAAGTGTATCGTATCCTGTCAAGGCACAGCTGTATGTTCTGCTGAACACAAGCATTTTCAGAGTAACCAAGATATTATTTATGGTAAAGAGACTCTGTGATCCTTCATCCCGCACCAACACAGCACACACACCTTCCTTGGGACATCCCTCTCTGTGGGTGGCAGTGCCAATAGTCCGGGAGGGTCACTACACCACTCAGAGTGATATCATCCCAAGGGACCTCGTAGCAACCCGGCAGGTCACTGTCCACAGGGGAACAAGGTACAACTGTCCCTTTAAAATAAAAGCAGGTGTGCAACCATACCTGTGTGCCCAACCGGCACTGGCGTCATGACATAAAATCACTTGGCCCGGCTGTATCTCTGCCAACCACCACCGGAGTGGCATCACACTCTACCATCTGGCAAGTGACCAGCCGTTCCTCCGCTATAGCACCATGGGGGCTCACCATATACGCAAATCCACTTGATGTGCTGAAGTGACTGAGCATGTGTGTCCTCCAGCACTCAGCACATTAGGTGGATGAGGACAGTGACTGAGCATGTGTGTCCTCCAGCACTCAGCTCATTAAGTGGATGAGGACAGTGACTGAGCATGTGTGTCCTCCAGCACTCAGCACATTAGGTGGATGGGGACAGTGACTGAGCATGTGTGTCCTCCAGCACTCAGCACATTAGGTGGATGGGGGCAGTGACTGAGCATGTGTGTCCTCCAGCACTCAGCACATAAGGTGGATGGGGGCAGTGACTGAGCATGTGTGTCCTCCAGCACATTAGGTGGATGGGGACAGTGACTGAGCATGTGTGTCCTCCAGCACTCAGCACATTAGGTGGAGGTAGTGACTGAGCATGTGTGTCCTCCAGCACTCAGCACATTAGGTGGAGGTAGTGACTGAGCATGTGTGTCCTCCAGCACTCAGCATATTAGGTGGATGAGGACAGTGACTGAGCATGTATGTCCTCCAGCACTCAGCACATTAAGTGGATGAGGACAGTGACTGAGCATGTGTGTCCTCCAGCACTCAGCACATTAGGTGGATGGGGGCAGTGACTGAGCATGTGTGTCCTCCAGCACTCAGCTCATTAAGTGGATGAGGACAGTGACTGAGCATGTGTGTCCTCCAGCACTCAGCACATTAGGTGGATGGGGGCAGTGACTGAGCATGTGTGTCCTCCAGCACTCAGCACATAAGGTTGATGGGGGCAGTGACTGAGCATGTGTGTCCTCCAGCACATTAGGTGGATGGGGACAGTGACTGAGCATGTGTGTCCTCCAGCACTCAGCACATTAGGTGGAGGTAGTGACTGAGCATGTGTGTCCTCCAGCACTCAGCACATTATGTGGAGGTAGTGACTGAGCATGTGTGTCCTCCAGCACTCAGCATATTAGGTGGATGAGGACAGTGACTGAGCATGTATGTCCTCCAGCACTCAGCACATTAAGTGGATGAGGACAGTGACTGAGCATGTGTGTCCTCCAGCACTCAGCACATTAGGTGGATGGGGACAGTGACTGAGCATGTGTGTCCTCCAGCACTCAGCACATTAGGTGGATGGGGGCAGTGACTGAGCATGTGTGTCCTCCAGCACTCAGCACATAAGGTGGATGGGGGCAGTGACTGAGCATGTGTGTCCTCCAGCACATTTGGTGGATGGGGGCAGTGACTGAGCATGTGTGTCCTCCAGCACTCAGCACATTAAGTGGATGGGGGCAGTGACTGAGCATGTGTGTCCTCCAGCACTCAGCACATAAGGTGGATGGGGGCAGTGACTGAGCATGTGTGTCCTCCAGCACATTTGGTGGATGGGGGCAGTGACTGAGCATGTGTGTCCTCCAGCACTCAGCACATTAGGTGGATGGGGACAGTGACTGAGCATGTGTGTCCTCCAGCTCTCAGCACATTAGGTGGATGGGACAGTGACTGAGCATGTGTGTCCTCCAGCACTCAGCACATTAGGTGGAGGGGACAGTGACTGAGCATGTGTGTTCTCCAGCACTCAGCACATTAGGTGGATGGGGACAGTGACTGAGCATGTGTGTCCTCCAGCACTCAGCACATTAGGTGGATGGGGACAGTGACTGAGCATGTGTGTCCTCCAGCACTCAGCACATTAGGGGGATGAGGACAGTGACTGAGCATGTGTGTCCTCCAGCACTCAGCACATTAGGTGGAGGGGACAGTGACTGAGCATGTGTGTCCTCCAGCACTCAGCACATTAGGTGGAGGGGACAGTGACTGAGCATGTGTGTCCTCCAGCACTCAGCACATTAGGTGGATGAGGACAGTGACTGAGCATGTGTGTCCTCCAGCACACAGCACATTAGGTGGATGAGGACAGTGACTGAGCATGTGTGTCCTCCAGCACACAGCACATTAGGTGGATGGTGGATTGAATATTGAACCCAATTAAAGTCAATGGGAATGGGAATTTAGGTTTTCAAGAAACAAGCATTTTTTCCTATTGTCTTTAATGGGGTTCCATATTTGATCGAATAGATAAGCATCACAATCTATTCTATTTGAATTTCGAGCTTTGAAATATTTTACTACTGGCTCATCTCTTCTCAGCTCCCTATACTCCCTGGCAGGGGCTGGCTGGCAAATTTTAGCCTGGGGGGCAAGCACACAGCACTGGCCCATGAGTAGCAGGCTAGCGGCCCATCCTTTAAGGACTAATCTGGCTCTTACCTACTATTACCCTCCCCAAATCAGTGTGGGGAAAGTAGATGCCACACATGCCACAGAATTATAGTATTGGGGCCAGTGCTCCCAGCCATGAACAGCCATTGTGATTGGCTGTGAAGACCAGCCCCAATACAACCATCAGCGCTTAAGGTCCAGCACCAAATCTCTGCAGCATCAGCTGTTAGAGGATTTTTTGTTCGTATGTTCTACAACTCCCAGCATATCCTGAGGGCTTCAGGCTGTCAGTAAATGCTGAGAGTTGTAGTGTCTGCAGCTGGTATATATGGAGGATCCTAGGTGTATTGTATACTGGAGGCTTTGTGGGAGATCAGTATACATAGATCTGTAGGGGCTCATTGTGTGGGAGTGACCCCGAACAGCACTAATAGGGGATAGAACAAATATATAACATGACCTTATTATCACCATACTGTAAATATCACAGTTCCATCACACTGTTACTGACCAAATGCAGTACACAATATTACCAATAATACCTGTATACAAAAAAACTTATTATCACCTCACAACCATTACCACCAGATAGTAACTAATACCACCAATACCATAACTGAAATCCAGTATACCAAGACCAATAATAACAGTAAATAAGAAACATATTATCACCTAACTGGGACCACCACCATTACCATCCCCATACCATTACTAAATAACTTCCATTGTACAAATACCAGGATCATCCCCATACACATCTTCTCTGATCAAAGCCGCTCACTTTTCGCTTACTTCTCCATCATGCCCAGCCATCATGAAGACTTTTCCCGTACACAACTCGTCTGCATAGAATCTGCCAAACATTTTAGGGTTCTCGCTCATACAGTATAGACATCCTCTGTGCCCCCATACAGGAGTTAGGCCCCCTCTGTGCATCCATATAGTAGTTGGGTCCCCTTTCTTCTGTGCCTTCCATAGTAATAATGTTCCCTGTCCTGCTGTGGCCTTCATATAGTAATTAAGGCCCCTGTGCTGTGTCCCCATAGTAATAATGCCCCCTGTGCTGTTCCTCCATAGTAATAATGTCTCCTACTGTGTGCCCATAGTAATAATGCAGCAGGCAGGAGTGGTAGCACAGAGCAGTGAGGAAGAGGGGGGCTAGCTGGCTGAGTGAGGTCAGGTGTTGCTGGGGGTTTAGTGCTTGGGCTACTGCCGGCACCTTCATAGTAGCCAGTGCCCCATATAGTAGCCAATTCCACCCTCATAGTGCCCCATCTAGAAGTCAAATCCCTCCATAATGCCCCATATAGTAGCCAGTCCCCCATATAGTAGCCAAATCCCTCCATAGTCCCCCATATAGTAGCCAGTGCCCCATATAGTAGCCAAATCCCTCCAAAGTCCCCCATATAGTAGCTGGTGCCCCATATAGTAGCCAATTCCCCCCTCATAGTGCCCCATCTAGTAGTCAAATCCCTCCATAGTGCCCTATATAGTAGCCAGTCCCCCATATAGTAGCCAAATCCCTCCATAGTCCTCCATATAGTAGCCAGTGCCCCATATAGTAGCCAATTCCCCCCTCATAGTGCCCTATCTAGTAGCCAAATCCCTCCATAGTGCCCCATATAGTAGCCAATTTCCCCCTCATAGTGCCCCATCTAGTAGCCGATCCCTCCAATAGTGCCTAATATGGTAGCCCATTCCTCCATAGAGCCCTATAATGTAGCCAATCACCCATAGTGCCTCATATAGTAGCTAACTCACTCATTTCATAGTGCCTCATATAGTAGCCAATCCCCACTCCATAGTGCCCCATACAGTAGCCAATCTCCCCCATAATGCCCCACATAGTGGCCAATTCCCCCCCCTCCCCATAGTGCCCAATGTAGTAGACAATTCCCCCCCGCCATAGTACTCTATATAGTAAACAATTCCCCCCTCCATAGTAATGTATAGTAGACAATTCCCCCCTCCATAGTATCCCATATAGCTGCCAATTCCCCCCTCTATAGTGCCCCATATAGCTGCCAATTCCTCCCCCCCATATAGCAGCCAATTCCCCCCTCTATAGTGCCCCATATAGCTGCCAATTCATCCCCCCCATAAAGCAGCCGATTCCTCCCCCCCTCTATATAGCAGCCAGTTCCCCCCTCCATAGTGTCCCATATAGCGACCAGTCCCCCCACAATATCTCACCTGTCACTGGTTCCTCTCCAGCGCGCGCTCCCCCCTCTCATCTTTCGGTGTCAGGCAGCAGGGTTCAGAGACGCTGCCTGTGCGGGGTGTCCCTACAGATAGAGGCTGCAGGTCACATCCGGTGCCGGCAGCGTCTCTGTACCCTGCTGCGTGCGCTGGACGATGAGAGAGGAGCTGCTGGGGAGCGGGACAGGTGAGTTGCGGTCCCCGCACCTAAGGATTAGATTGAAGCGCCTGCGCTGCTAATCGGAAGCTGAGGGCCGACACCGGACTGAGGGAGCTGCCTGACACTCAGCGGCCCTCAGCCTCCGATTAGCAGCGCAGCCGCGGCGCTGCTAGTTAATCTAGGGCCGGGTCAGTCTTTCCCAAGTATATTATAGGGCTGGCCCGGCCCTATAATGTACTTGGGAAAGACCGGCCTGGGGGGCAAATGCCTCCCTGCCCCCCGGCCCAGCCCGCCCCTGCTCCCTGGGTACATGGGCAGAGAGAAAACATAGTCATCCAACCCTGGACCCAGACCACCAGAGACCAGTGCTTCTCAATCCCAGTCCACCAGGCCACCAACAGGTCATGGTTTGAGGATATCCCATACAAAGAACACCTGTGATAATACCTGATACCTGAGTATAATTATATTCTCAAATCCTTAATATGTGACCTGCTGGTTGTCCATAGCTCTGGAACTGAGAAGCACTGCCATAGACGCATTATACCAAGATTCCAACAACACAGAATAAGGCTATGTTCACACGGCATATCAGACCGGCCGTTCCGTGACCCCGGCCGCGGGGCATCAGCATGCGCCTGCATCAGAGCTTACCATAGCACACAGTGAAGCGAGCAGCCGGAGCCACTCACTTCACTGTGTGCTCTGACAGGTCTTTCTGCGGCCGGGATTCACTGAATTCCGGCCGCAGAAATCCAACCTGTCAGTTTTTTCCGGCGCCTCATGGGGTCCCGGCCGGAGCGTGTACGATGTGTGTACGCTCCGGCTGGGATCCCATTGCACATAAGGCTTTGTTACACACCGCAAAACTACGGCCGTAGTTCTGCAGCGAGAACTACAGCCGTAGTTTTACGTTGTGTGAACATAGTCTAAGGGTACTACTACACAGAACGATAATCGGCCGAATCGGCCCTATCCGTCCGGTTATTGTTCCGTGTCATAAAGACAACGATCAGCTGATGATCGTTGTCATCAGATAATCGTTGATATAGGTTCTGACCTATAATTGTCGGGCGCGGACCGCACATCGCTACGTATTATTATACCGGTGCGCGGCCGACGCTGACGATTTGCAAAGAGGAATACATACCTATCCAGGCTGCAGGGCTCCTCTTGTGCTCTGCTTCTCCCCGGGTCAGCGCGCTCCAGCTTCAGAGCGGCCTGTCTCAGCTGACAGGCCGCTCAGCGGTGTGGCCAGTGATTGGCTGAGCGGCCTGTCAGCTGAGACAGGCCATTCGGAAGCTGGGGCGCGTGGATGCGGGGAGAAGCACAGAGCAAGAGGAGCCCTGCAGCCTGGATAGGTAATGTATATAGGGCTGTGCAGCCCTTGTTAAACAATTATTGGGCTGTGTAATAGGCAGATCAGTGCTCGTTTACATTTATTATCGGGCCTTCGTCGGTCCGTGTAATAGGACCCTAAGATCGTGCCGAGACCTCCACTAATCTGATAGATGAGCAAACCAAGACTGACCCAAGAACGATGTATTATATACTGACACATGGTACCTTGTGTGGCGCTCCCGCTCAGACTGGGCTGATCTCGTCCCTGGATAGACCATCACTCAGTCCCAGCAGATCAGTTCCTCTGGATGGATCTGATCAGGAATCATCTCTGAAGTTACACAAGATTTGGATTATTTAGTGACTACATTTAATAGAGGGCTGAAGAGTCTCTGAATGTTACATTAAAGTCTCTGTCATGAGGCGGACGCTCTAGTCGGCTCACAGAGGGCCGTGCATTGTGCAGTCACATCCCACCGGCTGGGACTGGTTTCTGTGCACGGACTCCTGGCTATGTGCCGCTCCTCCTCACACTCATCACTACTCCACATTGTACGGCTTTTTAAGGGTCTTTCCAGTTTTATGAAGCTTAAAATGGGCTTTAGCATCTCAAGAACTTAGGGCCCGGAGACATGGAGACTTCAGCTGCACAACCTCGTAGCCAAAGGTTACAGTATCGCTGCTAGGGAAAGTATTAGACCAATTAGGCCGATTCAGACGATTATCGCTCAGTGTAATAGAGACAACAGTCATCGGCTGATTGTTTCTTTAGGCCCAGACCAAAAATCATCAGTAAAAGAGCGCTCTTACATCATCACTGACTGGCTGGTCCACCCTCCTCTTACATCATCACTGACCGGCCGGTCTGCCCTCCTCTTACATCATCACTGACCAGCCGATCCACCCTCCTCTTACATCATCACTGACTGGCTGGTCCACCCTCCTCTTACATCATCACTGACCGGCCGGTCTGCCCTCCTCTTACATCATCACTGACCAGCCGGTCCACCCTCCTCTTACATCATCACTGACTGGCTGGTCTGTCCTCCTCTTACATCATCACTGACCGGCCGGTCCGCTCTCCTCTTACATTATCACTGACCGGACGGTCCACCCTCCTCTTACATCATCACTGACCGGCCGGTCTGTCCTCCTCTTACATCATCACTGACCGGCCGGTCCGCTCTCCTCTTACATTATCACTGACCGGACGGTCTGCCCTCCTCTTACATCATCACTGACCGGCCGGTCCACTCTCCTCTTACATCATCACTGACCGGCCGGACCGCTCTCCTCTTACATCATCACTGACTGGCAGGACCGCTCTCCTCTTACATCATCACTGAACGGCCGGTCCGTCCTCCTCTTACATCATCACTGACCGGCTGGACCGCCCTCCTCTTACATCATCACTGACCGTCCGTTTCCCCCTCCTCTTACATCATCACTGACCGGCCGGTCTGCCCTCCTCTTACATCATAACTGACCGGCCGGTCTGCCCTCCTCTTACATCATCACTGACCGGCCGTTTCACCCTCCTCTTACATCATCACTGACCGGCCAGTCCGTCCTCCTCTTACATCATCACTGACCGGCCGGTCTGCCCTCCTCTTACATCATCACTGACCGGCCGTTTCACCCTCCTCTTACATCATCACTGACCGGCCGTTTCACCCTCCTCTTACATCATCACTGACCGGCCGGTCCGTCCTCCTCTTACATCATAACTGATCGGCCGGTCTACCCTCCTCTTACATCATCACTGACCGTCCGTTTCACCCTCCTCTTACATCATCACTGACCGGCCGGTCTGCCCTCCTCTTACATCATCACTGACCGGCCGGTCCACTCTCCTCTTACATCATCACTGACCGGCCGGACCGCTCTCCTCTTACATCATCACTGACTGGCAGGACCGCTCTCCTCTTACATCATCACTGAACGGCCGGTCCGTCCTCCTCTTACATCATCACTGACCGGCTGGACCGCCCTCCTCTTACATCATCACTGACCGTCCGTCTCCCCCTCCTCTTACATCATCACTGACCGGCCGGTCTGCCCTCCTCTTACACCATAACTGACCGGCCGGTCTGCCCTCCTCTTACATCATCACTGACCGGCCGTTTCACCCTCCTCTTACATCATCACTGACCGGCCAGTCCGTCCTACTCTTACATCATCACTGACCGGCCGGTCTGCCCTCCTCTTACATCATCACTGACCGGCCGTTTCACCCTCCTCTTACATCATCACTGACCGGCCGTTTCACCCTCCTCTTACATCATCACTGACTGGCCGGTCCGTCCTCCTCTTACATCATAACTGACCGGCCGGTCTACCCTCCTCTTACATCATCACTGACCGTCCGTTTCACCCTCCTCTTACATCATCACTGACTGGCCGGTCTGCCCTCCTCTTACATCATCACTGACCGTCCGTTTCACCCTCCTCTTACATCATCACTGACCGGCCGTTTCACCCTCCTCTTACATCATCACTGACCGGCCGTTTCACCCTCCTCTTACATCATCACTGACCGGCCGTTTCACCCTCCTCTTACATCATCACTGACCGGCCGGTCCATCCTCCTCTTACATCATCACTAACCGGCCGGTCTGCCCTCCTCTTACATCATCACTGACCGGCCGTTTCACCCTCCTCTTACATCATTGATGATTGCGGCAGCAGACATAGGTAACGCAGCATCTATAGATTCCTATTCCGTCTTTTCTAGTCTTCCTGCATTTATCAGAATTGCAGCATTAAAGGATAAATGTGAACTTGCCCAAAGACAAGAGCCAGGGAGCGTGCACATTAGGTAAATCAGCGTAGACATCTTATTTCATGCTGCGGATGCGTGACGCTTGTCTACGATGTTGTGACTGGGTCATATGCTGGACAACTGACAGGACAGAGAGCACCGAATAAATCAGGAGCTGGAACCAGGGATCACGCTGCATTAGAAGTGCTGGAAGAGTTATGAGCCGGGCACAGAGAGAAGCAGCATCATATGATAGAGACACCATAGGTGGCTGCCAAGACCCGTGACAGATAGGTGGCAACCGACCCAGTGACTGGCAAGTCTGCTATAGTTAGAAAGCCCCGTGTGATCACAGTAAAGACACCGCAAAATTATCAGGATTTAGGAAAATCCCAGCAAAAACCTTGATGTTACCGTGACACAACCGTAACATGGTTACACTAATAGTCATAAGCATGAACCACCACATGGAAATACCCTGGGTGACCTTCTAACATAGAACAACATGGGGGGCACCACCCCTCACCCCCAAACGTGTGTTCTGTGTACACGTCTCAGACGGGAGAGAAGTAAGGGAGACTAACTAAGAGTCTTCAAAAGAAAAGTTTTCCCACAGCATCCAGGATGATAATTGTGTGTTTATTCACACATTAGGGTACCTTAGAGTCTTGTCTCCTATTCATACAGCCTGACATGGACATGACAGGTCAGCATTAGATAGCGGTAATATTATGCTTGGTTTGTGGAAAATCTGCCTTTCTGCTGATGTATACCAAGCTTGATAAATCCCCCTCCCCAACCCCCATGCTGGGGAAGTCCATATTCACTAGGTACTGGTCTGTGAGGCACACTCTGTCAGGGCTGCTTATTACCAGTTGAGGAAGCCTGAAAGAAGAGCTGAGGAGGTGCTGAGGAAGCCTGAAAGAAGAGCTGAAGAGGAGCTGAGGAAGCCTGAAAGAAGAGCCGAGGAGGAGATGAGGAAGCCTGAAAGAAGACCTGAGGAAGCCAGAAATAAGATCTGAGGAGCTGAGAAAGCCTGAAAGAAGAGCTGAAGAGGAGCTGAGGAAGCCTAAAAGAAGAGCTGAGGAGGAGATGAAGAAGCCTAAAAGAAGAACTGAAGAGGAGCTTAGGAAGCCTGAAAGAAGATCTCAAGAGGAGCTGAGGAAGCCGGAAAGAAGATGTGAGGAGCTGAGGAAGCCTGAAAGAAGAGCTGAGGAAGCCTGAAAGAAGAGCCGAGGAGGAGCTGAGGAAGCCTGAAAGAAGAGCCGAGGAGGAAATGAGGAAGCCTGAAAGAAGAGCCGAGGAGGAAATGAGGAAGCCTGAAAGAAGAGCTGAGGAGGAGATGAGGAAGCCTGAAAGAAGAGCTGAGGAGGAGATGAGGAAGCCTGAAAGAAGAGCTGAAGAGGACCATAGGAAGCCTTAAAGAAGAGCTGAGGAAGCCTGAAAGAAGAGCTGAAGAGGAGCTGAGGAAGCCTGAAAGAAGATCTGAAGAGGAGCTGAGGAAGCCTGAAAGAAGATCTGAAGAGGAGCTGAGGAAGCCTGAAAGAAGACCTGAGGAAGCCTGAAAGAAGAGCTGAAGAGGAGCTTAGGAAGCATGAAAGAATATCTGAGAAAGCCTAAAAGAAGACATGAGGAAGCCTGAAAGAAGAGCTGAGGAGATGAGGAAGCCTGGAAGAAGATCTGAGGAGTTGAGGAAGCCTGGAAGAAGAGCTGAGGAACCCAGCTGGATCACGCGATGACTCTTCAGGTTCCCTTTCCACTACGGCTAGAAGAGCCACGTACCATATTACTTATTAGTATATGGGACCTCAGCCTATCATTGGGGGTCACTTAGGAAGCCTGAAAGAAGAGCTGAGGAAGCCTGAAAAAAGAGCTGAGGAGGAGATGAGGAAGCCTGAAAGAAGAGCTGAAGAGCTGAGGAAGCCAAAAAAGGGGTCACCCTGTGGTTTCCCTATTAATGTTGTAATACTCGCAACCAAGTGGGACTTTAGGGGTTACCTATCAGGGTGGTGTGGTGCTCTCCCCATCATGGAGGCACCCCGTGGCAACAGGCTACAGATATCTGGCTATCCCGTGTTTTGAGACTCGCAACCGAGGCTCCACGGACTCTTGTTTTGCATATTTAAATTTTTGGGGGCATCAGTGGAGACTCTTGATTGAGTACTTCATTGGAATTTTTTTCACTGATCTCCTTGAGTTCAGTGATTACTGTGTTTTGTTGGATGCCTGAAAGAAGAGCTGAGGAGCTGAGGAAGCCTGAAAGAAGAGCTGAGGAGCTGAGGAAGCCTGAAAGAAGAGCTGAGGAGATGAGGAAGCCTGAAAGAAGAGCTGAGGAGCTGAGGAAGCCTGAAAGAAAAGCTGAGGAGCTGAGGAAGCCTGAAAGAAGAGCTGAGGAGCTGAGGAAGCCTGAAAGAAGAGCTGAGGAGATGAGGAAGCCTGAAAGAAGAGCTGAGGAGCTGAGGAAGCCTGAAAGAAGAGCTGAAGAGGAGCTGAGGAAACCTGAAAGAAGAGCTGAAGAGGAGCTGAGGAAGCCTAAAAGAAGAGCTGAGGAGATGAGGAAGCCTGAAAGAAGAGCTGAAGAGGAGCTGAGGAAGCCTGAAAGAAAAGCTGAGGAAATCTAAAGGAAGAACTGAGAAGGAACTGAGGAAATCTGAAAGAAGAGCTGAGGAAAAGCTAAAGAAGCCCGAAAAAAGAGCTGAGGAGGAGCTGAGGAAGCCTGAAAGAAATGCTGAGGAAGAGCTGAGGAAGACCATCCATGGAAGATAGGTCACCTGCGGGAGACAGGTTGCCATTGTTTCCCTTCGATTTTTCCCATAAATAAGTAGCGGTCAGCAAATGATAGACATGATGCAGGGTTATGTCCAATCACCACTTGTGGGGTCAGAAGGTTTTCCCCTAATATTCATATCTCGGAGGGGAATTAGTTACCACAATCCACCAGGATCCAAACCATTAAATTCCAGCACAGAAAATGTGACTTTTGCGCTACTGACATCACTTATGGGAAGAGTGGGTGGGGCCTAGTGGGAGGGGCTTGATCTGCAAATTTGCTATTATGTATGCCACAAATTGGTGTAAGATATTGCAGAAACTATTGCAGATACTGCAGTTTGTAGCTGATTCCAAAGTATCACGCAGAGACAATGAAGGATGAAAGTTATTAAGAGCCCTGCAATATTAATGCCGCCCCATTTTTATGATGTGACCCCCCCCCCCCACACACACACACACACAACAAAAGACAATGGGGGGGAGATTTATCAAACATGGTGTAAAGTGACACTGACTCAGTTGCCCCGAGCAACCAATCAGACTCCACTTTTTGGACTTGGTCAGTGTCACTTTACACCATGTTTAATAAATCTCCCCCAATAAACATACTGACCCCTAGAGTAAAGGTAACATATTAGTTTTAACATGAGGTGAACTCAGGGTCAGAGTGGAACTAAAAAGCAGCCCTGCAACCAGCCCCCACAGCCACGATAAACAGCCCCCCCAGCCATTGCAAACAGCCCCCCCAGGCCACAACAAACAGCCCCCACGGCCACTGCAAACAGCCCCCACAGCCACGATAAACAGCCCCCCCAGCCACTGCAAACAGCCCCCAGAGCCACAAAAAAAGCCCACAATCAACAGCCACCATAGCAACCAGCCCCACCCCCAGCTACATTAAATAGCCTCCCCATCCACAACAAACAGCCCCCCCAGGCCACAACAAACAGCCCCCACGGCCACTGCAAACAGCCCCCCCAGCCATTGCAAACAGCCCCCACAGCCACGATAAACAGACACCACAGCAACCAAACCCCCCCATCCTGGTCCACAACAAACAGCCCCCCCCAACCACGGCAAACAGCCCCCCCCCCAGCCACAACAAAAAGCCCCCCCCCGACCACGATAAACAGCCATCATAGCAACCCCCCCCCCCCCCAGTCACATTAAATAGCCACGGTAAACAGCCCCCTTCAGCCACAGCAAACAGCCACGGCAAACAGCCCCCACAGCCACGATAAACAGCCCCCACGGTCACGATAAACAGCCACCATAGCAACCAACCCGCCCCCCATCCTGGTCCACAACAAACAGCCCCCCAACCACGGCAAACAGCCCCCCCAGCCACAGCAAAAAGCCCCCCCCCCCCGACCACGATAAACAGCCACCATAGCAACCAACCCCCCCCCCAGCCACAACAAAACAGCCCCCCTACAGCCAAAGCAAACAGCCCACGCAGCCACAGCAAACAGCCCATACTATCTCCTTCCAGTCCAGATCGCAGCATGTTTTGCTTTTGCTCATGTTCAGACTACATCATTTTTTGAGCAGAAAAACGACTGTACTCTGGCAGCCATACATGGAAAAAGCCCCTGCAGGATCCACTCACTCCAATGTGCCGAATGTAATCTATAATCAATATAGTCACTAATGTATCGGCCAGCGGCTCTGCTGATGCCACAAGCAGGAGACTATGTCATAGAGGGAGCCTAGCATTAAAGGAGAAGTCCGGCAAAAATTTTTATTAAAGTATTGTATTGCCCCCCCAAAAGTTATACAAATCACCAATATACACTTATTATGGGAAATGTACATAAAGTGCTTTTTTTCCCAGCACTTACTACTGCATCAAGGTTTCACTTCCTAGATAACATGGTGATGTCACTTCCTGGATAACATGGTGATGTCACTTCCTGGATAACATGGTGATGTCACTTCCTGGATAACATGGTGATGTCACTTCCTGGATAACATGGTGATGTCACGACCCGACTCCCAGAGCTGTGTGGGCTGTGGCTGCTGGAGAGGATGATGGCAGGGGGATGCTCAGTGTCCCTCCAGTGCCCTGTGTCCCTCAGTGTCCCCCTGCCATCATCCTCTCCAGCAGCCACAGCCCGCACAGCTCTGGGAGTCGGGTCGTGACATCACCATGTTATCCAGGAAGTGACATCACCATGTTATCCAGGAAGTGACATCACCATGTTATCCAGGAAGTGAAGCCTTGATGCAGTAGTAAGTGCAGGGAAAAAAATCACTTTATAAGCATTTCCCGTAATAAGTGTATATTGGTGATTTGTATAACTTTTGGGGAGCAAGACAATACTTTAATAAAGATTTTCACTGGACTTCTCCTTTAAAGGGGAAGTGTCCTGAGAAAATGATCCATTGTATAAATCCCATACATATATCTAAAGAAATGTTGATTTTCTAGATTTTCCTTTTTAGGCTGGAAACACACACAGCAGTTTTTGTGACAAAACCAGAAGTGGATCCAACAGAAAAGAGCCCTCACTTTATATGTTCTGCCTATTTGCTGCTGTGTGTCCAGCCTAACAACTGATATTATCTCCCATCCTCACTACTGGGCCTAAAACTAAGCTGACACCTGTGTTATCTGTGATTAAGAGGATGCTGCCAGAAAGTGAAACAGCATTGCAGCGAGACCATTAATTAAAGGGGTTATCCAGCATTAGAAAATGTGTTATATAATGCTGCCCTGCTGGAAAACACAACAGACATCCTATGCTTACCGCTCCATGTTCCCTCTGTGTTCCCCGCTGACTGCAGCCGCCACCACTCCCAAGAGGAACCCACCTTCGGAATGACAGCCCGCTTAGCCACTCACTGCCTGAGATTGGCAGCCCCGTGGCCAGTGATTGGCTGAGAGGGCTGTCACTCCAGAAACAAGTTCACCTCACAAATAGAGGCTCTGCAGTCATTGGCAGCAGGACACCAAGGGAGCGCAGAGAGGTAAGCATAGCATGTCTATTGTGATTTCCAACAAGGCACCATTATATAAAAAATAGTCAAGTGCCAATGCCGTGTCACTGTACAGCCTGAGCCATGTCACTGTGTATCCTGAGCCGTGTCACTGTGTATCCTGAGCCGTGTCACTGTGTATCCCGAGCCGTGTCACTGTGTATCCCGAGCCGTGTCACTGTGTATCCTGAGCCGTGTCACTGTGCACCCCGAGCCGTGTCACTGTGCACCCCGAGCCGTGTCACTGTGTATCCTGAGCCGTGTCATTGTGCAGCCTGAGCAGTGTCACTGTGTATGCTGAGCCGTGTCACTGTGTATCCTGAGCCGTGTCACTGTGTATCCTGAGCCGTGTCACTGTGTATCCTGAGCCGTGTCACTGTGTATCCCGAGCCGTGTCACTGTGTATCCCGAGCCGTGTCAATGTGTATCCCGAGCCGTGTCACTGTGTATGCTGAGCCGTGTCACTGTGTATCCTGAGCCGTGTCACTGTGTATCCTGAGCCGTGTCACTGTGCAGCCTGAGCCATGTTATTGTGCAGCCTGAGCCGTGTCACTGTGTATCCTGAGCCGTGTCACTGTGTATCCCGAGCCGTGTCACTGTGTATCCCGAGCCGTGTCACTGTGTATCCCGAGCCGTGTCACTGTGTATCCCAAACCGTGTCACTGTGTATCCCGAGCCGTGTCACTGTGTATCCTGAGCCGTGTCACTGTGCAGCCTGAGCCGTGTCACTGTGTATCCTGAGCCGTGTCACTGTGTATCCCGAGCCGTGTCACTGTGTATCCCGAGCCGTGTCACTGTGTATCCCGAGCCGTGTCACTGTGTATCCCGAGCCGTGTCACTGTGTATCCCGAGCCGTGTCACTGTGTATCCCGAGCCGTGTCACTGTGTATCCCGAGCCGTGTCACTGTGTATGCTGAGCCGTGTCACTGTGTATCCTGAGCCGTGTCACTGTGTAGTCTGAGCCGTGTCACTGTGCAGCCTGAGCCGTGTCACTGTGTATCCTGAGCCGTGTCACTGTGTATCCTGAGCCGTGTCACTGTGTATCCTGAGCCGTGTCACTGTGTATCCCGAGCCGTGTCACTGTGTATCCCGAGCCGTGTCACTGTGTATCCCGAGCCGTGTCACTGTGTATCCTGAGCCGTGTCACTGTGTAGTCTGAGCCGTGTCACTGTGCAGCCTGAGCCGTGTCACTGTGTATCCCGAGCCGTGTCACTGTGTATCCCGAGCCGTGTCACTGTGTATCCTGAGCCGTGTCACTGTGTATCCTGAGCCGTGTCACTGTGTATCCCAAACCGTGTCACTGTGTATCCTGAGCCGTGTCACTGTGTATCCCGAGCCGTGTCACTGTGTATCCCGAGCCGTGTCACTGTGTATCCCGAGCCGTGTCACTGTGTATCCCGAGCCGTGTCACTGTGTATCCCGAGCCGTGTCACTGTGTATGCTGAGCCGTGTCACTGTGTATCCTGAGCCGTGTCACTGTGTAGTCTGAGCCGTGTCACTGTGCAGCCTGAGCCGTGTCACTGTGTACCCCGAGCCGTGTCACTGTGTATCCCGAGCCGTGTCACTGTGTATCCTGAGCCGTGTCACTGTGTATCCTGAGCCGTGTCACTGTGTATCCCGAGCCGTGTCACTGTGTATGCTGAGCCGTGTCACTGTGTATCCTGAGCCGTGTCACTGTGTAGTCTGAGCCGTGTCACTGTGCAGCCTGAGCCGTGTCAATGTGTATCCCGAGCCGTGTCACTGTGTATGCTGAGCCGTGTCACTGTGTATCCTGAGCCGTGTCACTGTGTATCCTGAGCCGTGTCACTGTGTATCCTGAGCCGTGTCACTGTGCAGCCTGAGCCATGTTATTGTGCAGCCTGAGCCGTGTCACTGTGTATCCTGAGCCGTGTCACTGTGTATCCCGAGCCGTGTCACTGTGTATCCTGAGCCGTGTCACTGTGTATCCTGAGCCGTGTCACTGTGTATCCTGAGCCGTGTCACTGTGTATCCCAAACCGTGTCACTGTGTATCCTGAGCCGTGTCACTGTGTATCCCAAACCGTGTCACTGTGTATCCTGAGCCGTGTCACTGTGTATCCCGAGCCGTGTCACTGTGTATCCCGAGCCATGTCACTGTGTATCCCGAGCCGTGTCACTGTGTATCCCGAGCCGTGTCACTGTGTATCCCGAGCCGTGTCACTGTGTATCCTGAGCCGTGTCACTGTGTATCCTGAGCCGTGTCACTGTGTATCCCAAACCGTGTCACTGTGCAGCCTGAGCCGTGTCACTGTGCAGCCTGAGCCGTGTCACTGTGTATCCTGAGCCGTGTCACTGTGTATCCCGAGCCGTGTCACTGTGTATCCGAGCCGTGTCACTGTGTATCCCGAGCCGTGTCACTGTGTATCCCGAGCCGTGTCACTGTGTATCCTGAGCCATGTCACTGTGTACCCCGAGCCGTGTCACTGTGTATCCTGAGCCGTGTCACTGTGTATCCTGAGCCGTGTCACTGTGCAGTCTGAGCTGTGTCACTGTGTATCCCGAGCCGTGTCACTGTGTATCCTGAGCCATGTCACTGTGTATCCTGAGCCGTGTCACTGTGTATCCCGAGCCGTGTCACTGTGTATCCTGAGCCGTGTCACTGTGTATCCGAGCCGTGTCACTGTGTATCCTGAGCCGTGTCACTGTGCAGCCTGAGCCGTGTCACTGTGCAGCCTGAGCCGTGTCACTGTGTATCCCGAGCCGTGTCACTGTGTACCCTGAGCCGTGTCACTGTGTATCCTGAGCCGTGTCACTGTGCAGCCTGAGCCGTGTCACTGTGTATCCTGAGCCGTGTCACTGTGGATCCTGAGCCGTGTCACTGTGTATCCCGAGCCGTGTCACTGTGCAGCCTGAGCCGTGTCACTGTGTATCCTGAGCCGTGTCACTGTGTATCCCGAGCCGTGTCACTGTGTATCCTGAGCCATGTTATTGTGCAGCCAAAGTCTTGAGTTCTTCTATGATTTCAGTCATGTCTGGGACTTCAGAATCCTTATATTTGCCCCCCAGGGTCACTGTAGGTGATGTTATGGTGGGACCTCTATACATAGTACTAGGCAGTGATGCTGTCAGGAAGACTTAGTGGAGCAGGTGTGAGGAGCCATCGCAGCGTGAGGTGACAGTCGCACATTGAGATGAAGCTTTTCAGCTGTTGGAGGATTTCACTGGAGATCTGCTGGGAGCACTGGTCACGCTGGTCACGCTATAGACCTGGGGCCCAATGACGATGACAACCTGAGGGTTATTAATCTGCCATGTCTACTGCTGTGCGGGTCGGTGAGGGGGCCCATGGTGGCGGTGACATCACCTCTCTGCCAGGCCGGATTACTCCTGCAGATACAATTACACATAGAGCATTTTCCCACAGAGAGGAGGTGAAAATGCTCAGAAGAAACGTGAGGAGACCTGTCCCTCTACGGGTAATGTTAGGACCCAGAAAGCCCAGATACATGCTGGAAAGGGATACAACAAGCATGGTGCGGGGTCTGTATATACCCTTATACATGATGGTGCGGGGTCTGTATATACCCTTATACGTGATGGTGCAGGGTCTGTATATACCCTTATACATGATGGTGCAGGGTCTGTATATACCCTTATACATGATGGTGCGGGGTCTGTATATACCCTTATACATGATGGTGCGGGGTCTGTATATACCCTTATACATGATGGTGCGGGGTCTGTATATACCCTTATACATGATGGTGCAGGGTCTGTATATACCCTTATACATGATGGTGCAGGGTCTGTATATACCCTTATACATGATGGTGCGGGGTCTGTATATACCCTTATACATGCTGGAAAGGGATACAACAAGCATGGTGCGGGGTCTGTATATACCCTTATACATGATGGTGCGGGGTCTGTATATACCCTTATACATGATGGTGCAGGGTCTGTATATACCCTTATACATGATGGTGCAGGGTCTGTATATACCCTTATACATGATGGTGCAGGGTCTGTATATACCCTTATACATGATGGTGCGGGGTCTGTATATACCCTTATACATGATGGTGCGGGGTCTGTATATACCCTTATACATGATGGTGAGGGGTCTGTATATACCCTTATACATGATGGTGGGGGGTCTGTATATACCCTTATACATGATGGTGAGGGGTCTGTATATACCCTTATACATGATGGTGCGGGGTCTGTATATACCCTTATACATGATGGTGCGGGGTCTGTATATACCCTTATACATGATGGTGCGGGGTCTGTATATACCCTTATACATGATGGTGCGGGGTCTGTATATACCCTTATACGTGATGGTGCGGGGTCTGTATATACCCTTATACATGCTGGAATGGGATACAACAAGCATGGTGCGGGGTCTGTATATACCCTTATACATGATGGTGCGGGGTCTGTATATACCCTTATACATGATGGTGCGGGGTCTGTATATACCCTTATACATGATGGTGCGGGGTCTGTATATACCCTTATACATGATGGTGCGGGGTCTGTATATACCCTTATACATGATGGTGCGGGGTCTGTATATACCCTTATACATGCTGGAATGGGATACAACAAGCATGGTGCGGGGTCTGTATATACCCTTATACATGATGGTGCGGGGTCTGTATATACCCTTATACATGCTGGAATGGGATACAACAAGCATGGTGCGGGGTCTGTATATACCCTTATACATGATGGTGCGGGGTCTGTATATACCCTTATACATGATGGTGCGGGGTCTGTATATACCCTTATACATGATGGTGTGGGGTCTGTATATACCCTTATACATGATGGTGCGGGGTCTGTATATACCCTTATACATGATGGTGCGGGGTCTGTATATACCCTTATACGTGATGGTGCGGGGTCTGTATATACCCTTATACGTGATGGTGCGGGGTCTGTATATACCCTTATACGTGATGGTGCGGGGTCTGTATATACCCTTATACGTGATGGTGCGGGGTCTGTATATACCCTTATACGTGATGGTGCGGGGTCTGTATATACCCTTATACATGATGGTGCGGGGTCTGTATATACCCTTATACATGATGGTGCGGGGTCTGTATATACCCTTATACATGATGGTGCGGGGTCTGTATATACCCTTATACATGATGGTGCGGGGTCTGTATATACCCTTATACATGATGGTGCGGGGTCTGTATATACCCTTATACATGATGGTGCGGGGTCTGTATATACCCTTATACATCCTGAAGGCTCAATGTTCACCGTAGTTGCTGTTATAATATGGTTTCTACATTATAACAGCCCACAGCTCTTATCTGGTGGGATATACAGCAGAAATCTGAGGCATACTGTTGGGTCTTACCAGGTTACCCCCAAATACCCCCTTTATGGAGGCTAGCCCACGCACTGCCTTTGCTCATGGAGGCTAGCCCACATCCTCTCTTTACACATGGAGGCTAGCCCACATCCTCTCTTTACACATGGAGGCTAGCCCACATCCTCTCTTTACACATGGAGGCTAGCCCACATCCTCTCTTTACACATGGAGGCTAGCCCACATCCTCTCTTTACACATGGAGACTAGCCCATGCACTGCCTTTGCTCATGGAGGCTAGCCCACATTCTGCCTGTACACACGGAGGCTAGCCCACGTCCTACCTTTACACATGGAAGCTAGCCCACATCCTGCCTTTACATTTTGAGGCTAGCCCATGTATGCTTTTACACAAGGAGGCTAGCCCACGCACTGCCTTTGCTCATGGAGGCTAGCCCACATCCTTTACATTTTGAGGCTAGCCCATATATGCCTTTACACAAGGAGGCTAGCCCACGCACTGCCTTTGCTCATGGAGGCTAGCCCACATCCTTTAAATTTTGAGGCTAGCCCACGTTATGCCTTTACACATGGAGGCTAGCCCACGCACTGCCTTTGCTCATGGAGGCTAGCCCACATCCTCTCTTTACACATGGAGGCTAGCCCACGTCCTCTCTTTACACATGGAGGCTAGCCCATGCACTGCCTTTGCTCATGAAGGCTAGCCCACATTCTGCCTGTACACACGGAGGCTAGCCCACGTCCTACCTTTACACATGGAAGCTAGCCCACATCCTGCCTTTACATTTTGAGGCTAGCCCACGTTATGCCTTTACACATGGAGGCTAGCCCACATCCTGCCTTTACACATGGAGGCTAGCCCACATCCTGCCTTTACACATGGAGGCTAGCCCACATCCTGCCTTTACACATGTTAATTAGATTCAGCTATTTGATTCCACAACGTGTCAATCTCCGTTGCAGATTTAGCATAAATTTATAATGCATTTTCCTTTCTGGCTTCATTAGGGAAGAAGAAATCTGCATCGGACTGAGGCTAGTTCTGCAATTATTGCTGCATATTTCCTGCAGATACCCCCCTCCCCCACATCCCCCACCCGTAAATCACGTGCAGGTCCCCTGGTTCACATGAGTCCCTACACTAACTCCACTCTGTGTTGGCCGCAATAGTGTGGCGGTAATATACTCCACACTGTGTCAGTCAGCGTCCGCCAAGCGTGCACAAGCAGGGAAGGGGGGCCGTAGAATGGCCCTGCAACCCCACTGTCACAGGACCAAACCCCAAGGGCCCCCCCAAAACCCAGCAGGCACCGCCGGCAGAGAAAGTTGTCACCAAGTAACACAAGTGTGAATATGATCTTGCTACTCACCATTACTGCTGCAGATAGAATGGGAAAGATAGGAGGTACTAGACATGTGAGCACAGGTGCTTCCTGCTCATTGGGGTCACATGGGTCTTACAAAGAGGAGTGCCAACTGCTCAGAAAAGGGAGAAAAGTAAAATACGACATGGAGAGAAAGGAGCGGCTGCACACCCACTGCTCATACTAATGCCACTCAGATACATTTAAAAACTAACGCCAGGATGTTGGTATATAATTTGATCAAACCATATTGCCCCGTGTACCACGTGCAGATCCCCTGGTTCACTTGAGTCCCTACACTAACTCACCAGCGATGGTGTGGCGGTATTTTTGGTAATATTAATCTCAGTATACAGGATTTTATCAGTAACAGTATGGCGGTAATATGTATATAGATAATATTTGCTATTTCTATACCAGTTATTTGGTAACTGTATAACTTTTGTAGCTTATCAAACCAGCTTATTTTATTGTACAGTATATTATATATAGAGATTATATCCTATATGTATAGCCGTGCCATTCAGTTTGCACATCCCGTTTACAAATCTTTACATGTACACGGACCCTCACACAGGGAGATGAGCAGCCGCTAATGATACAATCTGAAGTAGGCTTTAGGGTATAAACACACACACCGTATACGCAGCGATACGCAGCAAATACGCAACAAATACGCAGCAGATTAGATCTAAATAACTGAACACAGCATCAAATCTGCTGCAGATCTGCTGCGTATACGCTGTGTGTGTTTGTACCCTAAAAGACATGATCAGCCGAGGATCGGGCGGCGACTTCCCTGTCCTCAGTGATCGGTCACTTTTACACGGGCAGATTATTGGCTGCAGGAGCTTTTCTTGCCGTACACCCTGCCGGATAATCGGCCCGAGTACAAGGTCCTTTAACCCCCATCTGCAGCATCTCCGCCATCATATAAAGCAGATTTGACATTGGCGTTCTGCCTGATCCCCAGCACCCGGCCCTTCATGTTAGCCGGTCTCGGCGGGCTCTTATGTCACCTCTCAGTTACATGTTCCTCCATTGACATGTCAGTGTTTTATCTCCTGTGCTCCAATAAGCTCCAGATCACTCTTGGATACGTATCACACATCTGACGTATTCCCTGGAATTAGAGGCGTCCAGGTCATAGGCCGGGACCCTGAGTTATCTCTGCAGAGGGGAGCAGCCATGTGCAGCTTTAGGAAAGAGTTCTGTAACATGATTATTTACTACCCCCTCAGGTTCTCCTTCCAGCAGCCGCCACATTCTCTGCTCCAGGACTCCGCCGGGGGCCACACATCATGATCAGGCCGGATCGGACACATTTATGGGGCTTGTGGGCTTTGCGTTCTCCGTATATGTTTTGGAAAAAACATAAAAAAAGTAAAGTAAAGGCTTTCAGCATCCCTATGGAGGTATATCCACGTAGATAGGTGGCAGGGGGCCACGGTGCACTCCATAGGGGTCAGCCTCCCTGCAGCATGGACGTCTCATGTACCTGTGGAGATGTCCGATGATAATACCAAGGGTCCACACTCTTCTCTGGTTAGATAGACACATAGCTACCATTGCTGCAGGGACTCTGGTCGGGAGTCCCCTGACAAGTGCCTGCCTTCATCTATTCCTTCATGTTTATGGAGTGAGATATACTGTCTAATAAGCGGAGACTGTAGCTGTACTGTGATCCAGTTACTGCCTGCTCAAGAGAGAGGGGCAAGAGAGGCTGGAGACATTAAAGTGAATGTAGTGGCAGGTTAGACGGACGGACAGTGATGCTAGTCTATGATTGGGCAGGGTACAGGGACTCTGGCCATACCTTTGTGGTGTCCCACCACGGGTGTTTTTAGTTTCTCCTTTGCACCCCTCAAAAAGCTTCTCACTCCAGGTTGAGTGGTGATGGAGGTATTTCTAAAGTTTCACCACTAGATGTCAGTATTATGTATTTCTATACAGATACAGCTGAAGGTTTTCATGGGTTAATGTTTTATTGTGTACCATGTGTTTTTACTGACCTGTAAGAGGTGCTCTCTACTCTCAGCCTACTATCTTTCTTTTTTCTTTTGCACACACTCCTTTCCATCACTCACAGGGTAGATTACTTAACCCTTGTAGGAAGTAGTTACTTGGTGGGGGAGGTTGCAGCTTCAGTCTTATTCAGATTCTCATGGGAGAAGGACACACAGAGAAAGCATCCCTGCTGTAGCCAAGCCAGGGCCAGGCTTGCACCAGGACCCTTGTCCGGGACTAAGTGCAGTCTAGTCTAGTCTGAGACACGTGTGTACAGATGTGGTTAGAGACAACTAGTTCTTCCAGGACTTCTACTCTATCTACAGTGCAGTGCTAAACACTTAAAGGGAGAAGAGTCTAGGAACATCCTAACCCACACCGTGAACCAGTCTAAAAAGTGCAGGGCAGTATCCTGAGACACAAGAACTATCCTGGATAGGACAAAGCTACCAAGGAAGGTCTATGTATCCTATTTCGCTGTGTAGGTAACTGGGGCACCCCCGGAAACTTTGCTTGCCCAGATAACCATGACTGGGGCTTGTATCACCCAGGTCAGGTCCCAACATCCCACCTGTGTGCTGCACTAGCCCAGGCATCACGGCAATCACCATCACTGGCTGAGCTGTACAACAACACCAACAATCCAGCACTCAGACCTGGCCACCACACCTTTATTTACATGGCCATGGGGGTGGTCCTGTGCCCCCCAGTACCTGCAGCTCGCCTCCTGAGCGGCGGCAGAGAGTGACATCCACTATACAAGTCTTATGGTCTCATACACACACTCGGCCATTAGACGGCCGACGTTTGTGGCACCGATCCCCTATTCTTCACGAACACGTCCGTACTAATGGGGATGGTTACTGTGGCGCCAAACTAATGTAATAAGCAGCCAGTCCTAGGCTATGGTCACACAGCATAAACAATACGGAAAACTACCGGGAACTATGGGAACCATAGTCTCCCAGCACTGCAGGGAACATAGCTGTCAGTACAACAACGGCCGTAGAATTCACACACAGCTAGCACTGCGGCCGTTGTTCATTGCTATGCACTATGGCTAATAGGATTGTAGGTACAAACCTAATAGAAATAAAATATGTTCCTGTGACCACTATGGCAGTATCAGCCGCAGGAACATGTAAAACAAAGGCTGCTGTTGTGAATATAGTGTGAACATAGCCTTAGGCGGTATTAGACAGTATCACATTGTAGGCGGTATAAGACAGTATCAGGCTGTATATGATGGTATCAGATTGTATATGGCGGTATCAGGAAGTAGAGAGGACAGAGCAATGTTCTGCAGATCTGTAGAGAGGTTAGGAGTGTAATAATCTGCGACGGATATCACTATGTATCTGTCATTCTTGGGGGGACAGTGTAATAATCTGCAGGATATCACTATGTATCTGTCATTCTCGGGGGGACAGTGTAATAATCTGCAGGATATCACTATGTATGTAGGGGCTGGCGATGACCCAGCAGTCATGGTGCACATTGGCACCAATGATAAAGTTAGAGGTAGGTGGCGGGTCCTTAAATACGATTTCAGGGACTTAGGCAGGAAGCTTAAGACTAGGATCTCCAAGGTGATATTCTCCGAAATATTACCTGTACCACGAGCCACACCTGAGAGACAGCGGGAGATTAGGGAGGTAAATAAGTGGCTCAAGAGCTGGTGTAGGGTAGAGGGGTTTGGGTTCATGGAGAACTGGGCCGACTTCTCGGTCGGTTACAGGCTCTACGGTAGGGACGGGCTGCATCTCAATGGGGAGGGTGCAGCCGTGCTGGGGGAGAAGATGGCTAAGAGGTTGGAGGAGTGTTTAAACTAGGGACCGGGGGGGAGGGCAACTACAATATAGTAAGTAAAGACAGAGTAGATGGAGAGCTGGGCCTAGATTATGGAACTGGGTGTGGAGCGGCGGGAGGGGTTAGAATAGTCACTAGTGATAAAAGGAAAGGGAATATGGACAAATATATTAAATGTATGTATACTAATGCTCGAAGCCTCACTAATAAAGCTGAGGAATTAGAACTCATAATGGTTGAAGAGAAATATGATATAGTGGGGATAAGCGAGACATGGCTGGACGAGACCTATGACTGGGCAGTTAATATCCAGGGTTATAGTCTATTCAGAAATGACCGTAAAAATAAGAAAGGGGGAGGGGTCTGTCTATATGTTAAATCATGCCTTAAACCCATTCTGCGGGAGGATATAAGTGATGATAATGTGGAATCTCTTTGGGTAGAAATAAGGGGAGGGACGAAGAATAATAAAATTCTTATAGGAGTGAGTTATAAACCTCCAAGTATAGTGGAAGAATCAGAAAATCTTCTTATAAGACAAATAGATGCGGCAGCGAAGCAGGGGGGAGTCATTATTATGGGGGACTTTAACTACCCAAATATCAACTTGAAAGCAGGGGGAAGTCATTATTATGGGGGACTTTAACTACCCAAATATCAACTGGAAAGCAGAAACCTGCAGCTCCAGGAAGGGAAGCGGAGACTGGAAATAGTAACAGATAATTACCTTTCCCAACTAGTACAGGAACCAACAAGAGGGGGGGCCCTCCTGGACCTGATCTTAACCAACAGGCCAGACAGAATATCAAAAATAGAGGTTGGGCGTCACCTAGGTAATAGTGACCATAACATAGTAAGTTTTCAATTATCCTTCAATAAAATAATTAGCAGAGGGGCTACAAAAACATTAAATTTCAGGAAGGCTAATTTCCAAAAACTAAGAGAGGACCTTGGGAACATAGACTGGGACAATGCCTTCAGAAATAAAAGTACACACGAGAAATGGGACATATTTAAGAGCATCCTGGGTAAATCGTGTGAACGACACATACCATATGGGAATAAACGTAGTAGAAATAAGAGAAATCCAATGTGGTTAACTACAGCTGTAAGGGGTGCAATAAATGATAAGAAACAAGCATTCAGACTACTAAAACAAGAAGGTAGTGGGGAAGCATTGAGCAACTATAGACAGAAGAATAGAATGTGTAAAACGCAAATAAAAGAAGCAAAAATAGCAACAGAAAGAAGGATAGCCACAGAAAGTAACAGGAATCCCAAAATGTTCTTCACCTATATAAATAACAAAAGACTTAAAACCGAAAATGTTGGTCCCCTCAAAAATAATCTGGGTGTAATGGTGGAGGGGGAAGAGGAAAAGGCCAATCTACTAAATACATTCTTCTCTACTGTATTCACAGAGGAGAATCCCATAACAGAGGATATGACTAGGGATAATGTTAATCCTCCCATAAATCTCACCTGCCTAACACAACAAGAAGTGGGGAAACGCCTTAAAAATATTAAAATCCATAAGTCACCGGGCCCAGAAGGTATCCATCCTAGAGTTTTGCAAGAATTAAATACTGTGTTGGACAGACCGTTATTCCTATTATTTAAAGATTCTATTACGACAGGGATTGTTCCACAGGACTGGCGCATAGCTAATGTGGTACCAATATTCAAGAAGGGGTCAAGGAGTGATCCTGGAAACTACAGGCCTGTAAGTCTAACATCTATAGTAGGTAAAGTATTTGAGGGGTTTGTAAGAGATGCTATACTGGAGTATCTTAATGAAAATAATCTTATGACGCAGCATCAGCATGGATTTATGAGGGATCGGTCCTGTCAGACTAATCTGATCGGCTTCTATGAAGAGGTAAGTTATAGACTGGACCTGGGGGAGGCTGTGGATGTTGTGTATATAGACAGGACCTGGGGGAGGCTGTGGATGTTGTGTATATAGACAGGACCTGGGGGAGGCTGTGGATGTTGTGTATCTGGACTTTTCAAAGGCATTTGATACTGTGCCGCATGAAAGGTTGGTCTACAAAATGAGGATGCTGGGACTCGGGGAAAACGTATGCAAATGGGTAAGTAACTGGTTGTGTGATAGAAAACAGAGGGTGGTCATTGATGGAACATATTCTGATTGGGTTTTAGTTACTCGTGGGGTACCACAGGGGTCAGTGTTGGGTCCACTTTTTAATATTTTTATTAATGATCTTGTAGAGGGGCTACAGAGTAGAATCTCCATTTTTGCAGATGATACTAAACTGGGTAAAGTAATCAGTACAGAGGAGGATAATATCATATTACAGAGGGATTTGGAGAAGCTAGAGGCTTGGGCGGAGAAATGGCAAATGAAGTTTAATGTGGATAAATGTAAGGTTATGCATTTGGGCCATAGAAATAATAAGTACAGTTATGTGCTAAATAATAAAACACTGGGTAAAACTACTTCCGAAAAGGACCTGGGGGTATTGGTGGACAGTAAACTCAACTTTAGTGATCAGTGCCAGGCAGCAGCTGCCAAGGCTAATAAAATAATGGGAGGCATCAAAAGAGGTATAGATGCTAAAGACGAGAACATAGTTTTGCCTCTTTATAAATCACTGGTCAGACCACATATGGTATATACTGTATACAGCACCGGGCACCTGTATATAAGAAGGACACAGCTGAACTAGAGCGGGTGCAGAGGAGGGCAACAAAGGTCATTAAGGGAATGGGTGGGTTACAGGACCAGGACAGGTTATCACTGTCACGGCCGCGGCGGCTTCCCGCGTCCCGGGTGGCCGCCGCGACCGCCTCCTGTCCCGTGCAGCCGCCGGGGTCCTTGTGTAGGGACCCGGCGCTGCTGCTGCTTCGGCCCCTGGGGCGCCTCACCTCTCCTCCGTGCATGTCGCGGTCTGTGCCGGCCGGCGCGCGCGTCCCCGCCTCCTAGGGCGCGCGCGCGCCGGCTGTCTCAGATTTAAAGGGGCAGTGCGCTCCTAATTGGTTAGTGGCACCAATCACTCCCCTATAAATCCCAGCATGCCCTGTCCTTAGTGTTGGAGCCTCTACATGCTTCCCATAGCGTTGGCCCAGCCCCCTGTTGTTCCTGTGTCCTATTCCGCTACCTGGTCCCAAGTCCCTGTTCCTGAGTCCTATCCGTTACCTGGTCCCAAGTCCCTGTTCCTGAGTCCTATCCGTTACCTGGTCCCAAGTCCCTGTTCCTGGTTCCTGTTCCCCTGTCACTCCATCTGTTCCCGTGTTCAGCCTGTCACGTGCGCTCTCACCTGCAGACCATTGCCTGTGCCATCTCCTGCCACGACCTGGGGGTCGCCTGCCGCAGCAAGTCCATCCCGCCTTGCGGCGGGCTCTGGTGAAAACCAGCGTCCCCTTAGACTCCGCCCCCTGGTGAGGTTAGTGCCATCGCTGCTGTCGGTCCAGTGGATCCACTACTCCAGGCGTTACAGTAGGCTCCAACCATGGATCCTGGCGAGGTGCCTGATCTCCGTGACGTCGCCAGAGTGGTCACTCAGCAGGCGCAACAAATCCAGAAACAGTCGCAGCAGATCCAGCAACTCACTACCGCCTTACAGCAGCATAAAACAGCCCAGCGCACACCACCTCCTGACGCTTCTTCTTCACTCCGACTGGCCCTCCCAAGCAAGTACTCTGGGGACTCTAAGTTGTGCAGAGGATTCTTGACTCAGTGCACCATGCACATTGAACTTTTGAGTAGTCAGTTTTCCACCGAGCGCTCTAAAGTGGCTTTCATCATCAGCCTATTAGAGGGTAGAGCCCTGGCCTGGGCCACGCCACTGTGGGACCGTGATGATCCTGTTGCTGCCAATCTCCGGGCCTTCCTATTCGAGTTTCGCTCCGTCTTTGAGGAACCTGCCCGTGCTTCTTCAGCCGAGACTGCTCTCCTCAACCTCTCTCAAGGCAGCTCCTCTGTTGGTGACTACGCCATCCAGTTCCGCACCCTGGCAGCTGAATTGGACTGGAACGAGGCCGCCCTATTGGCCACCTTCAAGAAGGGTCTGTCTAGTCGAGTGAGAGACGTGCTCGCTGCCCGAGACCTGCCTACCTCCCTGAACGAACTCATTCTACTGGCCACCCGAGTTGATACTCGTTTTTCGGAGAGGGAGGAGGAGGTTCGGCATGAACATTTACTAAGCCGTTCCCGTCGCCATCCCCAGCTGGTGCCTGTTTTCCAGAATCCTGACTTTCCGGTGCCCCAGCCCTCTCCTGAGATTCCTATGCAGGTGGAACGGGCTCACCTGACGCCTGATGAAAGAATCCGGCGCCTGGAGCGGAATCTCTGTCTCTATTGCGGTGGTTCCGATCACTTCCGGCTGGGATGTCCCCTACGTCCCCAAACATCCGGAAAATGCTCGCACCTAGGTCCGGTGGGACAGGTGTCCCTAGGTGTGAATGCCACCTTTCCAAGTCTGTCTATGCCAGTTTCCATCCGGACTCCCTCAGGACAAAATCATCAGACTACTGCCTTCCTCGATTCTGGGTCAGCAGGCAGTTTTATTGCGGCAACATTGGTCCAAAGATGGCGGCTACCCGTGACCCGACTAGCCAGGCCCCTGACTATCTCCTCGGTCACGGGCGAAATTCTTACCGACCGTGTGTACTACCAGACCGCACCTTTAGTCCTCCAGGTGGGTCCTTTACATCAAGAAGAGATATCCTTCTACGTCCTGCCCCATTCTTCCCCCGCGGTCCTCCTGGGACTCCAGTGGCTGCAAGAACATGCCCCTCAGCTGGACTGGAGAACCGGGGAGATTCTCAGTTGGGGTCAGGACTGTTCCAACCAGTGTCTCAAGTCACCTCAGACCAAGTGTACTATGTCGTTTTCTGTCCCTGCCAAGCCTCTATCCGGCCTACCAGCAGAAGACCAAGACTCGGCGGATGCCTTCTCTGCCGAGGTGTACCCTCTCTCCGTACCCAAGACTGAGGTCATGTCCTCTCACCACCGGGAGAACTTACAGAAGGACCTCGTCCACAGACCCACAGTCCCTTGCCATGTTTTACCGCCTGATCGCCTAGTACCAGTCGTCACCTCCACTCTTCGGAGAGTACCCCCCGGAAAGACTCATGTTCACCCTGCGCTTCGAAGAGGTATTTTGAAGTGGGGACATTCCTCGTTGGAGGCCGGGCACCCTGGAGTCCGTAAAACCGGCCAACGGATCGCTCGCCACTACTGGTGGCCCAGTCTATCCCAAGATGTCAAAGACTTTGTGGCTTCCTGTGCCATTTGCAGGCAAGAAAGAGGGGGAGGCCAAAGGGGGGGGGTACTGTCACGGCCGCGGCGGCTTCCTGCGTCCCGGGTGGCCGCCGCGACCGCCTCCTGTCCCGTGCAGCCGCCGGGGTCCTTGTGTAGGGACCCGGCGCTGCTGCTGCTTCGGCCCCTGGGGCGCCTCACCTCTCCTCCGTGCATGTCGCGGTCTGTGCCGGCCGGCACGCGCGTCCCCGCCTCCTAGGGCGCGCGCGCGCCGGCTGTCTCAGATTTAAAGGGGCAGTGCGCTCCTAATTGGTTAGTGGCACCAATCACTCCCCTATAAATCCCAGCATGCCCTGTCCTTAGTGTTGGAGCCTCTACATGCTTCCCATAGCGTTGGCCCAGCCCCCTGTTGTTCCTGTGTCCTATTCCGCTACCTGGTCCCAAGTCCCTGTTCCTGAGTCCTATCCGTTACCTGGTCCCAAGTCCCTGTTCCTGAGTCCTATCCGTTACCTGGTCCCAAGTCCCTGTTCCTGAGTCCTATCCGTTACCTGGTCCCAAGTCCCTGTTCCTGGTTCCTGTTCCCCTGTCACTCCATCTGTTCCCGTGTTCAGCCTGTCACGTGCGCTCTCACCTGCAGACCATTGCCTGTGCCATCTTCTGCCACGCCTCGCCTGCCGACACCAGCAACCAAGCCAGGGGTAGCGACCTGGGGGTCGCCTGCCGCAGCAAGTCCATCCCGCCTTGCGGCGGGCTCTGGTGAAAACCAGCGGCCCCTTAGACTCCGCCCCCTGGTGAGGTTAGTGCCATCGCTGCTGTCGGTCCAGTGGATCCACTACTCCAGGCGTTACAATCACGCTTGAGGTTATTTACACTAGAAAAAAGGCGTCTGATCCCAATGTACAAATATATGAATGGACAGTACAGAGATCCTTGTAGTGGTCTTTTTACTCCTAGGTCTGTAACAATGACAAGGGGGCATCCTCTACGTCTAGAGGAAAGAAGATTTCATCATCAGCATCGACGCGGATTCTTTACTGTACGAGCGGTAAGACTGTGGAACTCTCTGCCACATGATGTTGTTATGGCCGATTCATTAAATAAGTTCAAGGGAGGCCTGGATGCTTTTCTTGAACAATATAATATTACAAGTTATGGGCATTAGATTTCTGGTGATACGGTGATCCGGGGATTGTTCTGGTTGCCATTGCAGTCGGGGGAGGGGGGGGGAGTTTCTCCCTGTGGTGGGGCGTTTGTCTTCTGCCCCATAGGGGTTTTTCGCCTTCCTGGATCAACACAGTAGGATTCTCCTAGGTTGAACCTGATGGACTCTTGTCTTCTTTCAACCTTATTTACTATGTTACTATCTGTCAGGATATAGAGGGGACAGTGTAATAATCTGCAGGATATCACTATGTATCTGTCATTCTCGGGGGGGGGGGGGGGCAGTGTAATAATCTGCAGGATATCACTATGTATCTGTCATTCTCGGGGGGGACAGTGTAATAATCTGCAGGATATCACTATGTATCTGTCATTCTCGAGGGGACAGTGTAATAATCTGCAGGATATCACTATGTATCTGTCATTCTCGGGGGGACAGTGTAATAATCTGCAGGATATCACTATGTATCTGTCATTCTCGGGGGGACAGTGTAATAATCTGCAGGATATCACTATGTATCTGTCATTCTCGGGGGGGAGGGGACAGTGTAATAATCTGCAGGATATCACTATGTATCTGTCATTCTCGGGGGGGGGGGGGCAGTGTAATAATCTGCAGGATAACACTATGTATCTGTCATTCTCGGGGGGGGGGCAGTGTAATAATCTGCAGGATAACACTATGTATCTGTCATTCTCGGGGGGACAGTGTAATAATCTGCAGGATATCACTATGTATCTGTCATTCTCGGGGGGACAGTGTAATAATCTGCAGGATATCACTATGTATCTGTCATTCTCGGGGGGGACAGTGTAATAATCTGCAGGATATCACTATGTATCTGTCATTCTCGGGGGGACAGTGTAATAATCTGCAGGATATCACTATGTATCTGTCATTCTCGGGGGGGACAGTGTAATAATCTGCAGGATATCCCCATGTATCTGTCATTCTAGGGGGGGGCAGTGTAATAATCTGCAGGATATCACTATGTATCTGTCAGGATATAGAGAGGACAGTGTAATAATCTGCAGGATATCACTATGTATCTGTCATTCTCGGAGGGACAGTGTAATAATCTGCAGGATATATGTATCTGTCATTCTCGGGGGGGGGACAGTGTAATAATCTGCAGGATATCACTATGTATCTGTCATTCTTGGGGGGGGGCAGTGTAATAATCTGCAGGATATCACTATGTATCTGTCATTCTCGGGGGGGGGGGGCAGTGTAATAATCTGCAGGATATCACTATGTATCTGTCATTCTCGGGGGGGGGCAGTGTAATAATCTGCAGGATATCACTGTATCTGTCATTCTCGGGGGGACAGTGTAATAATCTGCAGGATATCACTATGTATCTGTCATTCTTGGGGGGGGGCAGTGTAATAATCTGCAGGATATCACTATGTATCTGTCATTCTCGGGGGGGGGGGGCAGTGTAATAATCTGCAGGATATCACTATGTATCTGTCATTCTCGGGGGGGGGGCAGTGTAATAATCTGCAGGATATCACTGTATCTGTCATTCTCGGGGGGACAGTGTAATAATCTGCAGGATATCACTATGTATCTGTCATTCTCGGGGGGACAGTGTAATAATCTGCAGGATATCACTATGTATCTGTCATTCTCGGGGGGACAGTGTAATAATCTGCAGGATATCACTATGTATCTGTCATTCTAGAGGGGGGGCAGTGTAATAATCTGCAGGATATCACTATGTATCTGTCATTCTCGGGGGGACAGTGTAATAATCTGCAGGATATCACTATGTATCTGTCATTCTCGGGGGGGGGGGACATTGTAATAATCTTCAGGATATCACTGTATCTGTCATTCTCGGGGGGACAGTGTAATAATCTGCAGGATATCACTATGTATCTGTCATTCTCGGGGGGACAGTGTAATAATCTGCAGGATATCACTATGTATCTGTCATTCTCGGGGGGGGGGGCAGTGTAATAATCTTCAGGATATCACTGTATCTGTCATTCTCGGGGGGACAGTGTAATAATCTGCAGGATATCACTATGTATCTGTCATTCTCGGGGGGACAGTGTAATAATCTGCAGGATATCACTATGTATCTGTCATTCTCGGGGGGACAGTGTAATAATCTGCAGGATATCACTATGTATCTGTCATTCTCGGGGGGACAGTGTAATAATCTGCAGGATATCACTATGTATCTGTCATTCTCGGGGGGGGGGGGGGGGACAGTGTAATAATCTGCAGGATATCACTATGTATCTGTCATTCTCGGGGGGACAGTGTAATAATCTGCAGGATATCACTATGTATCTGTCATTCTCGGGGGGGGGGGGGGGCAGTGTAATAATCTGCAGGATATCACTATGTATCTGTCATTCTCGGGGGGGGGGGCAGTGTAATAATCTGCAGGATATCACTATGTATCTGTCATTCTCGGGGGGGACAGTGTAATAATCTGCAGGATATCACTATGTATCTGTCATTCTCGGGGGGACAGTGTAATAATCTGCAGGATATCACTATGTATCTGTCATTCTCGGGGGGACAGTGTAATAATCTGCAGGATATCACTATGTATCTGTCATTCTCGGGGGGACAGTGTAATAATCTGCAGGATATCACTATGTATCTGTCATTCTCGGGGGGACAGTGTAATAATCTGCAGGATATCACTATGTATCTGTCATTCTCGGGGGGGGGGGGACAGTGTAATAATCTGCAGGATATCACTATGTATCTGTCATTCTCGGGGGGGGGGGCAGTGTAATAATCTGCAGGATATCACTATGTATCTGTCATTCTCGGGGGGGACAGTGTAATAATCTGCAGGATATCACAATGTATCTGTCATTCTCGGGGGGACAGTGTAATAATCTGCAGGATATCACTATGTATCTGTCATTCTCGGGGGGACAGTGTAATAATCTGCAGGATATCACTATGTATCTGTCATTCTCGGGGGGGGGGGGACAGTGTAATAATCTGCAGGATATCACTATGTATCTGTCATTCTCGGGGGGACAGTGTAATAATCTGCAGGATATCACTATGTATCTGTCATTCTCGGGGGGACAGTGTAATAATCTGCAGGATATCACTATGTATCTGTCATTCTCGGGGGGACAGTGTAATAATCTGCAGGATATCACTATGTATCTGTCATTCTCGGGGGGGACAGTGTAATAATCTGCAGGATATCACTATGTATCTGTCATTCTCGGGGGGGACAGTGTAATAATCTGCAGGATATCACTATGTATCTGTCATTCTCGGGGGGACAGTGTAATAATCTGCAGGATATCACTATGTATCTGTCATTCTCGGGGGGATTACACTCCATCTTCTTTCTATGATGATCTCCTCACAATCTTCTCTTCCACAAGCTCCTTGTGTTGTCATGTGACGACTAGAAGGAAATGTTTGGGAGCTTCTCCCTGATGCTGGTACAATGTGATCGCTGAGGATCACATTGTACCAGGATTGTGCGGATATAAGAGGATCACGTCTATTTATAAACACTGGGACGCTGAAGGTTCCGTCACTGTTCAGACTGCAGTTACTGCGCTCACCACCAGGTGGCGGATGGTAGACGCACAACTTTGGGGGCTTCTCACATCATATCAACCCAAATAGAACCAAACCAGATCCCCTGACCAAGTGCGACATATAATGTCCAGCAAGGAGACCACCAGAGGATGGGCTGCAGTGCAGAAGCTTGGATTACTGCGGTCGTACAGACAGTGATCGGTTATGTGATGGTCGGTTACGTGATGATCAGTTATGTGACGATCGGTTATGTGACAAGCGGTTACGTGATGATCGGTTACGTGATGATCGGTTATGTGATGATCGGTTACGTGATGGTCGGTTACGTGATGATCGGTTACGTGATGATCGGTTACGTGATGATCGGTTATGTGATGATCGGTTACATGATGATCGGTTACGTGATGATCGGTTACGTGATGATCGGTTACGTGATGATCGGTTACGTGATGATCGGTTACGTGATGATCGGTTATGTGATGGTTGGTTATGTGACAAGCGGTTACGTGATGATCGGTTACGTGATGATCGGTTATGTGATGATCGGTTATGTGATGATCGGTTATGTGATGATCAATTACGTGATGATCGGTTACGTGATGATCGGTTATGTGATGGTAGGTTATGTGATGATCGGTTACGTGATGATCAATTACGTGATGATCGGTTACGTGATGATCAATTACGTGATGATCGGTTACGTGATGATCGGTTACGTGATGATCGGTTATGTGATGGTCGGTTATGTGATGATCGGTTATGTGATGATCCATGGCTCAGTCTATACTTCATGACACGGGCTTGTTGGTGACATTTCGGCTTTGCACGCCTATCACACGTCTGTTAGTGGTAAATGAGTGTGTGCGCTTCCTGCATCTCTCCCACTTACTATAATGATGCATGTGCGCATAAATCTGACGGGCCGGACAGGACACGTAAACTGCTGCTTATTTATTGCCTCTCCAGATCCCCTTCAAAGAACACCTTGTATCTCATCCGTGGTGTCACATGGGAGACAGAGGGGTCAGGGGTCACAGGAGGCTCGCAGGGATATAGAATAATATTAGATCCGTATAATAACAGCTCTGTACATGGGAAAGGTTCTCCCACAGCCCCATAAGGATAAAGGGGACCTCAGGTTTACCAAGTCATGACTGGGGGTTGTGAACATGAACCCACCAAAAACATTAGAAAAAAGTGTCCCCCATTACTCTTCCAAGCATTGTGTGCCTTCAGCTGTTGGAGATCCCCATGATAACCCTGACACTGGTTTATGGATTCCTGTAATTACAGGTTAATCAATCACTGTGTAATTAAAAGTTCTGCAACACTCACATAGACTTTGGATGTCAGAGGACACATATGCTCAGTCACTGCCTCCATCCACCTAATGTGCTGAGTGCTGGAGGACACACATGCTCAGTCACAGTCCCCATCCACCTAATGTGCTGAGTGCTGGAGGACACATATGCTCAGTCACTGTCCCCTCCACCTAATGTGCTGAGTGCTGGAGGACACAAATGCTCAGTCACTGTCCCATCAGCCTAATGTGCTGAGTGCTGGAGGACACACATGCTCAGTCACTGTCCCATCAGCCTAATGTGCTGAGTGCTGGAGGACACACATGCTCAGTCACTGCCTCCACTTAATGTGCTGAGTGCTGGAGAACACACATGCTCAGTCACTGTCCCCATCTACCTAATGTGCTGAGTGCTGGAGGACACACATGCTCAGTCACTGTCCCATCCACCTAATGTGCTGAGTGCTGGAGGACACACATGCTCAGTCACTGTCCCATCAACCTAATGTGCTGAGTGCTGGAGGACACACATGCTCAGTCACTGCCTCCACCTAATGTGCTGAGTGCTGGAGGACACACATGCTCAGTCACTGTCCCATCCACCTAATGTGCTGAGTGCTGGAGGACACACATGCTCAGTCACTGCCTCCACCTAATGTGCTGAGTGCTGGAGGACACACATGCTCAGTCACTGTCCCCATCTACCTAATGTGCTGAGTGCTGGAGGACACACATGCTCAGTCACTGTCCCATCCACCTAATGTGCTGAGTGCTGGAGGACACACACGCTCAGTCACTGTCCCCATCTATCTAATGTGCTGAGTGCTGGAGGACACACATGCTCAGTCACTGTCCCCATCTACCTAATGTGCTGAGTGCTGGAGGACACACATGCTCAGTCACTGTCCCATCCACCTAATGTGCTGAGTGCTGGAGGACACACATGCTCAGTCACTGCCTCCACCTAATGGGCTGAGTGCTGGAGGACACACATGCTCAGTCACTGTCCCATCCACCTAATGTGCTGAGTGCTGGAGGACACACATGCTCAGTCACTGCCTCCACCTAATGTGCTGAGTGCTGGAGGACACACATGCTCAGTCACTGTCCCCATCTACCTAATGTGCTGAGTGCTGGAGGACACACATGCTCAGTCACTGCCTCCACCTAATGTGCTGAGTGCTGGAGGACACAAATGCTCAGTCACTGTCCCATCAGCCTAATGTGCTGAGTGCTGGAGGACACACATGCTCAGTCACTGCCTCCACTTAATGTGCTGAGTGCTGGAGAACACACATGCTCAGTCACTGTCCCCATCTACCTAATGTGCTGAGTGCTGGAGGACACACATGCTCAGTCACTGTCCCATCCACCTAATGTGCTGAGTGCTGGAGGACACACATGCTCAGTCACTGTCCCATCAACCTAATGTGCTGAGTGCTGGAGGACACACATGCTCAGTCACTACCTCCACCTAATGTGCTGAGTGCTGGAGGACACACATGCTCAGTCACTGTCCCATCCACCTAATGTGCTGAGTGCTGGAGGACACACATGCTCAGTCACTGCCTCCACCTAATGTGCTGAGTGCTGGAGGACACACATGCTCAGTCACTGTCCCCATCTACCTAATGTGCTGAGTGCTGGAGGACACACATGCTCTGTCACTGTCCCATCCACCTAATGTGCTGAGTGCTGGAGGACACACATGCTCAGTCACTGCCTCCACCTAATGTGCTGAGTGCTGGAGGACACACATGCTCAGTCACTGTCCCCATCTACCTAATGTGCTGAGTGCTGGAGGACACACATGCTCAGTCACTGCCTCCACCTAATGTGCTGAGTGCTGGAGGACACAAATGCTCAGTCACTGTCCCATCAGCCTAATGTGCTGAGTGCTGGAGGACACACATGCTAAGTCACTGCCTCCACTTAATGTGCTGAGTGCTGGGGAACACACATGCTCAGTCACTGTCCCCATCTACCTAATGTGCTGAGTGCTGGAGGACACACATGCTCAGTCACTGTCCCATCCACCTAATATGCTGAGTGCTGGAGGACACACATGCTCAGTCACTGTCCCATCAACCTAATGTGCTGAGTGCTGGAGGACACACATGCTCAGTCACTGCCTCCACCTAATGTGCTGAGTGCTGGAGGACACACATGCTCAGTCACTGTCCCATCCACCTAATGTGCTGAGTGCTGGAGGACACACATGCTCAGTCACTGCCTCCACCTAATGTGCTGAGTGCTGGAGGACAGACATGCTCAGTCACTGTCCTCATCTACCTAATGTGCTGAGTGCTGGAGGACACACATGCTCAGTCACTGTCCCATCCACCTAATGTGCTGAGTGCTGGAGGACACACATGCTCAGTCACTGCCCGCATCCACCTAATGTGCTGAGTGCTGGAGGACACACATGCTCAGTCACTGCCTCCACCTAAAGTGCTGAGTGCTGGAGGACACAAATGCTCAGTCACTGTCCCATCAGCCTAATGTGCTGAGTGCTGGAGGACACACATGCTCAGTCACTGCCTCCACTTAATGTGCTGAGTGCTGGAGAACACACATGCTCAGTCACTGTCCCCATCTACCTAATGTGCTGAGTGCTGGAGGACACACATGCTCAGTCACTGTCCCATCCACCTAATGTGCTGAGTGCTGGAGGACACACATGCTCAGTCACTGTCCCCATCTACCTAATGTGCTGAGTGCTGGAGGACACACATGCTCAGTCACTGTCCCATCCACCTAATATGCTGAGTGCTGGAGGACACACATGCTCAGTCACTGTCCCATCAACCTAATGTGCTGAGTGCTGGAGGACACACATGCTCAGTCTCTGCCTCCACCTAATGTGCTGAGTGCTGGAGGACACACATGCTCAGTCACTGTCCCATCCACCTAATGTGCTGAGTGCTGGAGGACACACATGCTCAGTCACTGCCTCCACCTAATGTGCTGAGTGCTGGAGGACAGACATGCTCAGTCACTGTCCTCATCTACCTAATGTGCTGAGTGCTGGAGGACACACATGCTCAGTCACTGTCCCATCCACCTAATGTGCTGAGTGCTGGAGGACACACATGCTCAGTCACTGCCCGCATCCACCTAATGTGCTGAGTGCTGGAGGACACACATGCTCAGTCACTGCCTCCACCTAAAGTGCTGAGTGCTGGAGGACACAAATGCTCAGTCACTGTCCCATCAGCCTAATGTGCTGAGTGCTGGAGGACACACATGCTCAGTCACTGCCTCCACTTAATGTGCTGAGTGCTGGAGAACACACATGCTCAGTCACTGTCCCCATCTACCTAATGTGCTGAGTGCTGGAGGACACACATGCTCAGTCACTGTCCCATCCACCTAATGTGCTGAGTGCTGGAGGACACACATGCTCAGTCACTGTCCCATCAACCTAATGTGCTGAGTGCTGGAGGACACACATGCTCAGTCACTGCCTCCACCTAATGTGCTGAGTGCTGGAGGACACACATGCTCAGTCACTGTCCCATCCACCTAATGTGCTGAGTGCTGGAGGACACACATGCTCAGTCACTGCCTCCACCTAATGTGCTGAGTGCTGGAGGACACACATGCTCAGTCACTGTCTCCATCTACCTAATGTGCTGAGTGCTGGAGGACACACATGCTTAGTCACTGTCCCATCCACCTAATGTGCTGAGTGCTGGAGGACACACACGCTCAGTCACTGTCCCCATCTACCTAATGTGCTGAGTGCTGGAGGACACACATGCTCAGTCACTGTCCCCATCTACCTAATGTGCTGAGTGCTGGAGGACACACATGCTCAGTCACTGTCCCATTCACCTAATGTGCTGAGTGCTGGAGGACACACATGCTCAGTCACTGCCTCCACCTAATGTGCTGAGTGCTGGAGGACACACATGCTCAGTCACTGTCCCATCCACCTTATGTGCTGAGTGCTGGAGGACACACATGCTCAGTCACTGTCCCATCCACCTAATGTGCTCAGTGCTGGAGGACACACATGCTCAGTCCCTGCATAGTGATCCTCTGTAGATTGGTGGCAGCCAGTAGTGATAGGTTTCTGCTTGTCCGGGAAGGATCCTGTGCAGTACAGGGCAGTATAATGGAGAGACTCCTCCTGCCGGGAAGAAGGGACTGTCAGCTGCCAGAGGGGGAAGGAGACGGATTCTGGCCTCAGCAAAGAAGATAAGAATTGTTATTGTACAAACATTGCAGATCACGTAATACCATCCATTACTGAACTATTGGTACAAATCCTAATGGGGTAACCAGGTAAGAGAAGAGCGTGATGGTGCCCTGGAAATAGAACACATTGACGGCCAAAAAAGTAAGTCAAAAGTAGTTGTGTCTATAAGACGCGTAAAGGGCAAAGATGTTACAGATGAGAAGAAGTGACTGCAAACCTCGTGTGGGAGACCCTGGAGACCCCTGGAGACCCCTGGAGACCCTGGAGACCCCTGGAGACCCCTGGAGACCCCTGGAGACCCTGGAGACCCTGGAGACCCCATAACCCAGGACTGTAATAAGTGATACAATAACATTGGCTGAACAGAGTTTGGGCAGGGTCTTCCTCAGTGTAGGGGTCTGTAGGCCCTGTCAGGTCATAGGCCGTGGTGTAACCCCTCAGTATAAGCTTCTGCCACCATGTAACCCCTCAGTATAGGCTTCTGCCACCATGTAACCCCTCAGTATAAGCTTCTGCCACCATGTAACCCCTCAGTATAAGCGTCTGCCACCATGTAACCCCTCAGTATAGGCTTCTGCCACCATGTAACCCCTCAGTATAAGCTTCTGCCACCATGTAACCCCTCAGTATAAGCGTCTGCCACCATGTAACCCCTCAGTATAAGCTTCTGCCATCATGTAACCCCTCAGTATAAGCTTCTGCCACCATGTCACCCCTCAGTATAAGCTCGGTCACCATGTAACCCCTCAGTATAAGCTTCTGCCACCATGTAACCCCTCAGTATAAGCTTCTGCCACCATGTAACCCCTCAGTATAAGCTTCTGCCCCCATGTAACCCCTCAGTATAAGCTTCTGCCACCATGTAACCCCTCAGTATAAGCTTCTGCCACCATGTAACCCCTCAGTATAAGCTTCTGCCCCCATGTAACCCCTCAGTATAAGCTTCTGCCCCCATGTAACCCCTCAGTATAAGCTTCTGCCACCATGTAACCCCTCAGTATAAGCTTCTGCCACCATGTAACCCCTCAGTATAAGCTTGGTCACCATGTAACCCCTCAGTATAAGCTTCTGCCACCATGTAACCCCTCAGTATAAGCTTCTGCCACCATGTAACCCCTCAGTATAAGCTTCTGCCATCATGTAACCCCTCAGTATAAGCTTCTGCCACCATGTAACCCCTCAGTATAAGCTGCCACCATGTAACCCCTCAGTATAAGCTTCTGCCACCATGTAACCCCTCAGTATAAGCTTCTGCCACCATGTAACCCCTCAGTATAAGCTTCTGCCACCATGTAACCCCTCAGTATAGGCTTCTGCCACCATGTAACCCCTCAGTATACGCTTGGCCACCATGTAACCCCTCAGTATAAGCTTCTGCCACCATGTAACCTCTCAGTATAAGCTTCTGCCACCATGTAACCCCTCAGTATAAGCGTCTGCCGCCATGTAACCCCTCAGTATAAGCTTCTGCCACCATGTAACCCCTCAGTATAAGCTTCTGCCACCATGTCACCCCTCAGTATAAGCTTCTGCCACCATGTAACCCCTCAGTATAAGCTTCTGCCACCATGTTACCCCTCAGTATAAGCTTCTGCCATCATGTAACCTCTCAGTATAAGCTTCTGCCACCATGTAACCCCTCAGTATAAGCTTCTGCCACCATGTAACCCCTCAGTATAAGCTTCTGCCACCATGTAACCCCTCAGTATAAGCTTCTACCACCATGTAACCCCTCAGTATAAGCTTCTGCTACCATGTAACCCCTCAGTATAAGCTTCTGCCACCATGTAACCCCTCAGTATAAGCTTCTGCCACCATGTAACCCCTCAGTATAGGCTTCTGCCACCATGTAACCCCTCAGTATAGGCTTCTGCCACCATGTAACCCCTCAGTATAAGCTTCTGCCACCATGTCACCCCTCAGTATAAGCTTCTGCCACCATGTAACCCCTCAGTATAAGCTGCCACCATGTAACCCCTCAGTATAAGCTTCTGCCACCATGTAACCCCTCAGTATAAGCTTCTGCCACCATGTAACCCCTCAGTATAAGCTGCCACCATGTAACCCCTCAGTATAAGCTTCTGCCACCATGTAACCCCTCAGTATAAGCTTCTGCCACCATGTCACCCCTCAGTATAAGCTTCTGCCACCATGTAACCCCTCAGTATAAGCTTCTGCCACCATGTAACCCCTCAGTATAAGCTTCTGCCACCATGTAACCCCTCAGTATAAGCTGCCACCATGTAACCCCTCAGTATAAGCTTCTGCCACCATGTAACCCCTCAGTATAAGCTTGGCCACCATGTAACCCCTCAGTATAAGCTTCTGCCACCATGTAACCTCTCAGTATAAGCTTCTGCCACCATGTAACCCCTCAGTATAAGCTTCTGCCACCATGTAACCCCTCAGTATAGGCTTCTGCCACCATGTAACCCCTCAGTATAATCTTCTGCCACCATGTAACCCCTCAGTATAAGCTTCTGCCACCATGTAACCCCTCAGTATAAGCTGCCACCATGTAACCCCTCAGTATAAGCTTCTGCCACCATGTAACCCCTCAGTATAAGCTTCTGCCACCATGTCACCCCTCAGTATAAGCTTCTGCCACCATGTAACCCCTCAGTATAAGCTTCTGCCACCATGTAACCCCTCAGTATAAGCTTCTGCCACCATGTAACCCCTCAGTATAAGCTGCCACCATGTAACCCCTCAGTATAAGCTTCTGCCACCATGTAACCCCTCAGTATAAGCTTCTGCCACCATGTAACCCCTCAGTATAAGCTTCTGCCACCATGTAACCCCTCAGTATAGGCTTCTGCCACCATGTAACCCCTCAGTATAATCTTCTGCCACCATGTAACCCCTCAGTATAAGCTTCTGCCACCATGTAACCCCTCAGTATAATCTTCTGCCACCATGTAACCCCTCAGTATAAGCGTCTGCCGCCATGTAACCCCTCAGTATAAGCTTCTGCCACCATGTAACCCCTCAGTATAAGCTTCTGCCACCATGTAACCCCTCAGTATAAGCTGCCACCATGTAACCCCTCAGTATAAGCGTCTGCCGCCATGTAACCCCTCAGTATAAGCTTCTGCCACCATGTAACCCCTCAGTATAAGCTTCTGCCACCATGTAACCCCTCAGTATAAGCTTCTGCCACCATGTAACCCCTCAGTATAAGCTTCTGCCACCATGTAACCCCTCAGTATAAGCTTCTGCCACCATGTAACCCCTCAGTATAAGCTTCTGCCACCATGTAACCCCTCAGTATAAGCTTCTGCCACCATGTAACCCCTCAGTATAGGCTTCTGCCACCATGTAACCCCTCAGTATAAGCTTCTGCCACCATGTAACCCCTCAGTATAAGCTTGGCCACCATGTAACCCCTCAGTATAAGCTTCTGCCACCATGTAACCTCTCAGTATAAGCTGCCACCATGTAACCCCTCAGTATAAGCTTCTGCCACCATGTAACCCCTCAGTATAAGCTTCTGCCACCATGTAACCCCTCAGTATAAGCGTCTGCCACCATGTAACCCCTCAGTATAAGCTTCTGCCACCATGTAACCCCTCAGTATAAGCTTCTGCCACATGTAACCCTCAGTATAAGCTTCTGCCACCATGTAACCCCTCAGTATAAGCTTCTGCCACCATGTAACCCCTCAGTATAAGCTTCTGCCACCATGTAACCCCTCAGTATAAGCTTCTGCCACCATGTAACCCCTCAGTATAAGCTTCTGCCACCATGTAACCCCTCAGTATAAGCTTGGCCACCATGTAACCCCTCAGTATAGGCTTCTGCCACCATGTAACCCCTCAGTATAAGCTTCTGCCACCATGTAACCCCTCAGTATAGGCTTCTGCCACCATGTAACCCCTCAGTATAAGCTTCTGCCACCATGTAACCCCTCAGTATAAGCTTCTGCCACCATGTAACCCCTCAGTATAAGCTTCTGCCACCATGTAACCTCTCAGTATAAGCTTCTGCCCCCATGTAACCCCTCAGTATAAGCTTCTGCCACCATGTAACCCCTCAGTATAAGCTTCTGCCACCATGTAACCCCTCAGTATAAGCTTCTGCCACCATGTAACCCCTCAGTATAAGCTTCTGCCACCATGTAACCCCTCAGTATAAGCGTCTGCCACCTCCTTGGTCCTTGGTTAGCGGAGGTGACTTCCCTGAGAGCTTCTGCACTTCCTCCTGTTCTGACTTCTATATAAGATGCGGCTCCCCAGGCTGCGGCAATAGAACCACCTCTGTCCACCAGGTGACAGTATCGCCCCAGAGCTGAACTCGTGCTGGAGATTCTTGTCATTGCTGAGAATTCAGGAACACCTAGACTTCCCACACCTGGTTCATGTCTTAGGGTTGAGGCTCAGACACGTTGTCTCTGCCATAGATACAGAACCCTGATCCTGCCAACATGCTATATATTCCTGGAATCGGTCTCTTATCTTTCAGTGTCACAAGGCTGAGACATAAGCAGCGGAAGTGGATGACTGTCTTATTGTTCTGCCCATAAGGAATGGCTGTAACTGAAACTTGGTCAGATATCGTCCCCTTTCCTCCCCCAGACCAAAGCGGCACAAAGCAACGTCCCAGAGGCTCCTGATGTTTTCTACTTTTCCTAGATACAGTGGGGTCTCTGCCTATATGGGCGCTCCATTACTGTCCCCCATAGCTTACTGCCCCATCGTCATGCAAAGAGGACTAACATGGCCGCACCAATAGCCCCACTGTATAGCTATAAGAGTATATAGGCTGTATACTGGGTCTGCCATCTAGCTGATGGTGTGGAGGGTAAGGCGAAGCTGAAAGTGGCAGCGGCTAACATGTGCTATTCAGCCAGATGCTACGCACAGTATACAGCGCACTCTCCTATGATCTGAAGCTGTATACATGGCTGGTCCTGACTGCACATTACAGCGGACACCGACTGAGGGGGGCGCCAAACCCAAAATGCAGTGGTCCATAGTGACTGCAGAATCCAGGCAGATAGACAGTGGGTGCCCGTTCTTCTGCCATCCAGGTGTCCTAGAAGGACTAAAAGTAGAAGAAGAAACCAAGTTTCAAAATAAACAAAAATGTCATAGAAAAAAACATTCAGAAACATCCAAAGTATAAGAGGGAACTAGTGAGCACTTAAAGGGTCCCTCAGCCTGTCAATCATCCCCACACTGACAGGCAAAGAGCCGTGACTAGTGACGGGTGGCCCCCCGTCCAGGTGACTAGTTGCTGCCCTTCTCCCATCCTCGGGTGGCGGAGTACAATTGCTTTTCCCCCGATGTGAAGCATCTTCTGCAGCTTCTGTGACCTTGGATGAATTTCTGTGACCTTGCATAATTTCTGCGCACAATCTTTTGGCTACGACAGCTTGGTTATAAAACAACACCAGGGACGATGGAGGGGGGGGGACTGCTGCGCCAGGGACGATGGAGGGGGGGACTGCTGCACCAGGACGATGGAGGGGGGACTGCTGCGCCAGGGACGATGGAGGGGGGGACTGCTGCGCCAGGACGATGGAGGGGGGGGGGGGACTGCTGCGCCAGGGACGATGGAGGGGGGAACTGCTGCGCCAGGACGATGGAGGGGGGAACTGCTGCGCCAGAACGATGGAGGGGGGAACTGCTGCGCCAGGGACGATGGAGGGGGGAAGTCTGCGGCAGGGATGATGGAGGGGGGGGGACTGCTGCACCCAAGACGATGGAGGGGGGGGGGGGGCTGGGCTGCTGCGCCAGGACGATGGAGGGGGGACTGCTGCGCCAGGACGATGGAGGGGGGACATCTGCGCCAGAGATAATGGAGGGGGGGATTGCTGCGCCAGGGACGATGGAGGGGGGGACTGCTGCGCCAGAGACGATGGAGGGGGGGACTGCTGCGCCAGGGACGATGGAGGGGGGGACTGCTGCGCCAGGGACGATGGAGGGGAGGACAGCTGCGCCAGGACGATGGAGTGGGGGACTGCTGCGCCAGGGACGTTGGAGGGGAGGACAGCTGCGCCAGGGACGATGGAGGGGAGAACAGCTGTGCCAGAGACGATGAATGGGGGACCGCTGCGCCAGGATGATGGAGGGGAGGACTGCTGCGCCAGGGACGATGGAGGGAGGGACTGCTGCACCAGGACGATGGAGGGGAGGACTGCTGCGCCAGGGACAATGGAGGGGGGGAATGCTGCACCAGGACGATGGAGGGAAGGACTGCTGCGCCAGGGACGATGGAGGGGACTGCTGCGCCAGGGACGATGGAGGGGGGGGTCATCTGCACCAGGGACGATAGAGGGGAGGACTGCTGCACCAGGGACGATGGAGGAGAGGACTGTTGCACCAGGGACGATGGAGGGGGGACTGCTGCGCCAGGGATGATGGAGGGGAGGACTGCTGCACCACGGACGATGGAGGGAAGGACTGCTGCGCCAGGAACGATGGAGGGGGGGGCCTTCTGCGCCATGTACGATAAAGGAGAGGACTGCTGCGACAGGGACGATGGAGGGGGGGACTGCTGCGCCAGGGACGATGGAGGGGGGGACTGCTGCGCCAGGGACGATGGAGGGGGGAACTGCTGCGCCAGAACGATGGAGGGGGGAACTGCTGCGCCAGGGACGATGGAGGGGGGGACTGCTGCACCCAAGACGATGGAGGGGGGGGGGGCTGGGCTGCTGCGCCAGGACGATGGAGGGGGGGACTGCTGCGCCAGAGACGATGGAGGGGGGGACTGCTGCGCCAGAGATGATGGAGGGGGGGACTACTGCGCCAGGACGATGGAGGGGGGACATCTGCGCCAGAGATAATGGAGGGGGGGATTGCTGCGCCAGGGACGATGGAGGGGGGGACTGCTGCGCCAGGGACGATGGAGGGGAGGACAGCTGCGCCAGGGACGATGGAGGGGGGGACTGCTGCGCCAGGACGATGGAGTGGGGGACTGCTGCGCCAGGGACGATGGAGGGGAGGACAGCTGCGCCAGGGACGATGGAGGGGAGAACAGCTGTGCCAGGGACGATGAATGGGGCACCGCTGCGCCAGGACGATGGAGGGGAGGACTGCTGCGCCAGGGACGATGGAGGGTGGGACGGCTGCACCAGGACGATGGAGGGGAGGACTGCTGCGCCAGGGACAATGGAGGGGGGGAATGCTGCACCAGGACGATGGAGGGAAGGACTGCTGCGCCAGGGACGATGGAGGGGAAGACTGCTGCACCAGGGATGATAGAGGGGGGAACTGCTGCGCCAGGGATGATAGAGGGGGGACTGCTGCGCCAGGACGATGGAAAAGGAAACTGCTGCGCCACGGACGATGGAGGAGGGGACGTCTGCGCCAAAGATAATGGAGGGGGGGACTGCTGCGCCAGGGACGATGGAGGGGGGGACTGCTGCGCCAGGGACGATGGAGGGGGGGACTGCTGCGCCAGGGACGATGGAGGGGAGGACAGCTGCGCCAGGGACGATGGAGGGGAGAACTGCTGCGCCAGGGACGATGGATGGGGGGACTGCTGCGCCAGGACGATGGAGGGGAGGACTGCTGCGCAGGGACGATGGAGGGGGGGGACTGCTGCACCAGGACAATGGAGGGAAGGACTGCTGCGCCAGGACGATGGAGGGGAGGACTGCTGCGCCAGGGACGATGGAGGGGGGACTGCTGCACCATGACGATGGAGGGGAGGACTTCTGCGGCAGGGATGAAGGAGGGGGGTACTGCTGCGCCCAAGACGATGGAGGGGGGGGGGGGCTGCTGCGCCAGGACGATGGAGGGGGGGGACTGCTATGACAGAGACGATGAAGGGGGGGGACTGCTGCGCCAGGACGATGGAGGGGGGACTGCAGCGCCAGGGACCATGGAGGGAAGGACTGCTGCACCAGGGACGATGGAGGGGGGGACTGCTGTGCCAGGGACGATGGAGGGGGGGACTGCTGCGCCAGGACGATGGAAAAGAGAACTGCTGCGCCAAGGACGATGGAGGGGGGGACGTCTGCGCCAGAGATAATGGAGAGGGGGATTGCTGCGCCAGGGACGATGGAGGGGAGGACTGCTGCGCCAGGGACGATGGAGGGGGGGATTGCTGCACTAGGGACGATAGAGGGGAGGACTGCTGCGCCAGGGACGATGGAGGGGGGGGCCTGCTGCGCCATGGACGATAAAGGAGAGGACTGCTGCGACAGGGACGATGGAGGGGGGACTCCTGCGCCAGGAAACGATGGAAGGGGGGACTTCTGCACCAGAACTATGGAAGGGGGACTGCTGCGCCAGGGACGATAGAGGGGAGGACTGCTGCGCCAGGGACGATGGAGGGGAGGACTGCTGCGCCAGGGACGATAGAGGGGAGGACTGCTGCGCCAGGGACGATGGAGGGGTGGGACTGCTGCGCCAGGGACGATGGAGGGGAGGACTGCTGCGCCAGGGACGATGGAGGGGGGGACTGCTGCGCCACGGATGATGGAGGGGGGGACTGCTGCGCTACGGACGATGGAGGGGGGGACTGCTGCGCCAGGGACGATGGAGGAGGGGACGTCTGCGCCAAAGATAATGGAGGGGGGGGGGGACTGCTGCGCCAGGGACGATGGAGGGGGGGACTGCTGCGCTAGGGACGATGGAAAGGAGGACAGCTGCGCCAGGGACGATGGAGGGGAGAACTGCTGCGCCAGGGACGATGGAGGGGGGGACTGTTGCACCAGGACGATGGAAGGGAGGACTGCTGCACCAGAACGATGGAGGGAAGGACTGCTGCACCAGGGACGATGGAGGGGACTACTGCTCCAGGGACGATGGAGGGGGGGTCATCTGCGCCAAGGACGATGGAGGAGAGGACTGCTGCACCAGGGACAATGGAGGAGAGGAGTGCTGCGCCAGGGACGATGGAGGGGAGGACTGCTGCGCCATGGACGATGGAGGGGGGGACTGCTGCACCAGGGACGATAGAGGGGAGGACTGCTGCGCCAGGAACGATGGAGGGGGGGACTTTTGCACCAGAACTATGGAAGGGGGGACTGCTGCGCCAGGGACGATGGAAGGGGAGGACTGCTGCGCCATGGACGATAGAGGAGAGGACTGCTGCGCCAGGGACGATGGAGGGGGGGACTGCTGCGCCAGGGACGATGGAGGGGGGGGGACTTCTGCACCAGAACTATGGAAGGGGGCACTGCTGCACCAGAGACGATGGAAGGGAGGACTGCTGCGCCAGGGACGATGGAGCGACGGACTGCTGCGCCAGGAACGATGAAGGGGGGACTGCTGCGCCAGGGACAATGGAGGGGGGGACTGCTGCGCCAATGACAATGGAGGGGAGGACAGCTGCGTTATGGACAATGGAAGATGGAGTGGAGGACTGCTGCACCAAGAAGATAGACGGGAGGACTGCTGCGCCAGGGACGATGGAGGGGGGGAGAGACTTCTTCACTAGGACGATGGAGGGGAGGACTGCTGCGCCAGGGACGATGGAGGGGAGGACTGCTGCGCCAGGGACGATGGAGGGGGGGACTGATGCGCCAGGGATGATGGAGGGAAGGACTGCTGCGCTAGGGACGATGGAGGGAAAGACTGCTGCACCAGGAAGATGGACGGGAGGACTGCTGCACCAGGGACGATGGAGGGGAAGACTGCTGTGCCACGGACGATGGAGGGGAGGATTGCTGCGCCAGGGGCAATGGAGGGGAGGACTGCTGCGCCAGGGACGATGGAGGGGGGACTGCTGCGCCAGCGACGATGGAGGAGGGAATTCTGCGCCAGGGACGATGGAGGGGAGGACTGCTGCGCCAGGGAAGATGGAGGGGGGACTGATGCGCCAGGGACGATGGAGGGGGGGACTGCTGTGCCAGGGACGATGGAGGGGGGGACTGATGCGGCAGGATGATGGGGGGGAGGACTGCTGGGCCAGGGACGATGGAGGGGAGGACTGCTGCGCTAGGGACGATGGAGGGGGGGAACTGCTGCGCCAGGGACGATGGAGGGGGAGACTGCTGTGCCAGGGACGATGGAGGGAGGGACTGATGCGCCAGGAACGATGAAGGGGAGCACTGCTACGCCAGGAACGATGGAGGGGGGAACTGCTGTGCCAGGGACGATGGAGGGGAGGACTGCTGCGCTAGGGACGATGGAGGAGGGGACAGCTGCGTCAGGGACGATGGAGGGGGGGACTGCTGCACCAGTAACGATGGAGAGGGGAACTGCTGCGCCAGGGACGATGGAGGGGGACACTGCTGCGCCAGGACGATGGAGGGGGGGGACTGCTGCGCCAGGGACGATGGAGGGGAGGACTGCTGCGCCAGGGACGATGGAAGGGGGGGGGACTTCTTCACCAGGACGATGGAGGGGAGGACTGCTGCGCCAGGGAAGATGGAGGGGAGGACTGCTGCGCCAGGGACGATGAAGGGGGGGACTGATGCACCAGGGACGATGGAGGGTAGAACTGCTGCGCTAGGGACGATGGAGCGGGGGACTGCTGCGCCAGAAGCGATGGAGGGGAAGAGTGCTGTGCCACGGACGATGGAGGGGAGGACTGCTGCGCCAGGGACAATGGAGGGGAGGACTGCTGCGCCAGGGACGATGGAGTGGGGACTGCTGCGCCAGCGACGATGGAGGAGGGGACTGCTGCACCAGGGACGATGGAGGGAAGGACTGCTGTGCCAGAGACGATGGAGGGGGGAACTGATGCGCCAGGGACGATGGAGGGGGGGACTGCTGCGCCAGGGACGATGGAGGGGATGACTGCTGCACCAGAAAGATTGACGGGAGGACTGCTGCACCAGGACGATGGGGGGGAGGACTGCTGCGCCAGGGACGATGGAGGGGAGGACTGCTGTGCCAGGGACGATCGAGGGGGGGGACTGCTGCGCCAGGGATGATGGAGGGGAGGACTGCTGCACCAGGGACGATGGAGGGGGGGGGGACTGCTGCGCCAGGGACAATGGAGGGGGGGACTGATGTGCCAGGAACGATGGAGGGGAGCACTGCTGCGCCAGGGACGATGGAAGAGGGGACTGCTGCATCAGGAAGATGGATGGGAGGACTGCTGCGCCAGGGACAATGGAGGGGAGGACTGCTGCGCTAGGGACGATGGAGGGGGGGACTGCTGCGTCAGGGACGATGGAGGGGGGGGACTGCTGCGCCAATAACGATGGAGGGGGGACTGCTGCGCCAGGGACGATGGAGGGGGAGACTGCTGCGCCAGGACGATGGGGGGGGGGGACTGCTGCGCCAGGGACGATGGAGGGGGGGACTGCTGTGCCAGGGACGATGGAGGGGGGGGGGGGGGACTGATGCGCCAGGAACGATGGAGGGGGAACTGCTGCGCCAGGGACGATGGAGGAGGGGACTGCTGCACCAGGAAGATGGATGGGAAGACTGCTGTGCTAGGGACAATGGAGGGGAGGACTGCTGCGCCAGGGACGATGGAGGGGGGGACTGCAGTGCCAGGAAGATGGAGGGGAGGACTGCTGTGCCAGGGACGATGGAGGGAAAGAGTGCTGCGCCAGGGACGATGGAGGGGAGGACTGTTGCGCTAGGGACGATGGAGGGGGGGACTGCTGCGTCAGGGACGATGGAGGGGGGGGACTGCTGCACCAGTAACGATGGAGGGGGGGACTGCTGCGCCAGGGACGATGGAGGGGGAGACTGCTGCTCCAGGACGATGGAGGGGAAGGGACTGATGCGCCAGGGACGATGGAGGGGAAGACTGCAGCACCAGGAAGATGGACGGGAGGACTGCTGCACCAGGGATGATAGAGGGGGGGACTGCTGTGCCAGGGACTATGGAGGGGGGGACTGATGCGCCAGGGACGATGGAGGGGGGGACTGCTGCGCCAGGGATGATGGAGGGGAAGACTGCTGCACCAGGAGAATGGGGGGGAGGACTGCTGCGCCAGGAGAATGGGGGGGAGGACTGCTGCGCCAGGGACGTTGGAGGGGAAGACTGCTGCACCAGGAAGATGGATGGGAGGACTGCTGCACCAGGACGATGGGGGGAGGACTGCTGCGCCAGGGACGATGGAGGGGAGGACTGCTGCGCCAGGGACGATCGAGGGGGAAACTGCTGCGCCAGGGACGATGGAGCGGGGGTACTGCTGCACCAGGGACGATGGAGGGGGGGACTGCTGTGCCAGGGACGATGGAGGGGAGGACTGCTGCGCCAGGGACGATGGAGGGGAGGACTGCTGCGCTAGGGACGATGGAGGGGGGGACTGCTGCGTCAGGGACGATGGAGGAGAGGACTGCTGCGCCAGGGATGATAGAGGGGGGAACTGCTGTGCCAGGGACGATGGAGGGGGGGACTGATGCGCCAGGGACGATGGAGGGGGGGACTGCTACGCCAGGGACGATGGAGGGGAAGACTGCTGCACCAGGAAGATGGATGGGAGGACTGCTGCACCAGGACAATGGGGGGGAGGACTGCTGCGCCAGGGACAATGGAGGGGAAGACTGCTGCACCAGGAAGATGGACGGGAGGACTGCTGCACCAGGACGATGGGAGGGAGGACTGCTGCGCCAGGGACGATGGAGGGGGCGACTGCTGTGCCAGGGACGATGGAGGGGATGACTGCAGCACCAGGAAGATGGACGGGAGGACTGCTGCACCAGGACGATGGGGGGGAGGACTGCTGCGCCAGGGACGATGGAGGGGGGGACTGCTGCACCAGGGAAGATGGAGGGGAGGACTGCAGTGCCAGGGACTATGGAGGGGGGACTGATGCGCCAGGAACGATGGAGGGGAGGACTGCTGCGCCAGGGACGATGGAGGGGAGGACTGCTGCGCCAGGGACGATGGAGGGGAGGACTGCTGCGCTAGGGACGATGGATGGGGGGACTGCTGCGTCAGGGACGATGGAGGGCGGGGACTGCTGCGGCAGTAACGACGGAGGGGGGGACTGCTGCGCCAGGGACGATGGAGGGGGAGACTGCTGCACCAGGACGATGGAGGGGGGGGGGGACTGCTGCGCCAGGGACGATGGAGGGAAGGACTGCTGCACCAGGGACGATGGAAGGGGGGACTGCTGCGCCGGGGACGATGGAGGGGGGGGTCTGCTGTGCCAGGGACGATGGAGGAGAGGACTGCTGCGCCAGGGATGATAGAGGGGGGAACCGCTGCGCCAGGGACGATGGAGGGGAAAACTGCTGCAGCAGAGACGATGGAGGAGAGGACTGCTGCGCCAGGGATGATGGAGGGGGGAACTACTGCGCCAGGGACGATGAAGGGGGGGACTGCTGCGCCATGGACGATGGAGGGGGGGACTGCTGTGCCAGGGACGATGGAGGGGGGAACTGCTGCGCCATAGACTATGGAGGGGGGGGGACTACTGCGCCAGGGATAATGGAGGGGGGAGGGACTGCTGCGCCAGGACGATGGAGGGGGGCACTGCTGCGCCAGGGACGATGGAGGGGGGACTGCTGCGCCAGGGACGATGGAGGGGGGGGTCTGCTGCACCAGGGACGATGGAGGGGAGGACTGCTTCGCCAGGGACGATGGAGGGGGGGACTGCTGCACCAGGGACGATGGAGGGGAGGACTGCTGCGCCAGGGACGATGGAGGGGAGGACTGCTGCGCCAGGGACGATGGAGAGGGGGACTGCTGCGCCATGGACGTTGGAGGGGAGGACTGCTGCCCCAGGGACAATGGAGGGAGGACTGCTGCGCCAGGGACGATGGAGGGGGGGACTGCTCCGCCAGGGATGATGAAGGGGGGGACTGCTGCGCCAGGGACGATGGAGGGGGGGACTGCTGCACCAGGGACGATGGTGGGGAGGACTGCTGCGCCAGGGACGATGGAGGGGGGGACTGCTGCGCCAGGGACAATGGAGAGGAGGACTGCTGCGCCAGGGACGATGGAGGGGAGGACTGCTGCGCCAAGGACAATACAGGGGAGGACTGGTGCGTTATGGACAATGGAACGGAGGACTGCTGCGCCAGGGACGATGGTGGGGAGGACTGCTGCGCCAGGGACGATGGAGGGGGGGACTGCTGCGTCAGGGACGATGGAGGGGGGGACTGCTGCGCCAGGGACGATGGAGGGGGGGACTGCTGCGCCAGGGATGATGGAGAGGAGGACTGCTGCGCCAGGGACGATGGAGGGGAGGACTGCTGCGCCAAGGACAATACAGGGGAGGACTGGTGCGTTATGGACAATGGAACGGAGGACTGCTGCGCCAGGGACGATGGAGGGGGGGACTGCTGCACCAGGGACGATGGTGGGGAGGACTGCTGCGCCAGGGACGATGAAGGGGGGGACTGCTGCGTCAGGGACGATGGAGGGGGGACTGCTGCGCCAGGAACGATGGAGGGGGGGGCCTGCTGCGCCATGGACGATAAAGGAGAGGACTGCTGCGACAGGGACGATGGAGGGGGGACTCCTGCGCCAGGAAACGATGGAAGGGGGGACTTCTGCACCAGAACTATGGAAGGGGGACTGCTGCGTCAGGGACGATGGAGGGGGGGACTGCTGCGCCAGGGATGATGGAGAGGAGGACTGCTGCGCCAGGGACGATGGAGGGGAGGACTGCTGCGCCAGGGACGATGGAGGGGAGGACTGGTGCGTTATGGACAATGGAACGGAGGACTGCTGCGCCAGGGACGATGGAGGGGGGGACTGCTGCACCAGGGACGATGGTGGGGAGGACTGCTGCGCCAGGGACGATGAAGGGGGGGACTGCTGCGTCAGGGACGATGGAGGGGGGACTGCTGCGCCAGGGACGATGGAGGGGGGGACTGCTGCGTCAGGGACGATGGAGGGGGGGACTGCTGCGCCAGGGACGATGGAGAGGAGGACTGCTGCGCCAGGGACGATGGAGGGGAGGACTGCTGCGCCAAGGACAATACAGGGGAGGACTGCTGCGTTATGGATAATGGACAGGAGGACTGCTGCGCCAGGGACGATGGAGGGGGGGGCTGCTGCACCAGGGACGATGGTGGGGAGGACTGCTGCGCCAGGGACGATGGAAGGGGGGACTGCTGCGCCAGGGACGATGGAGGGGAGGACTGCTGCGCCAAGGACAATACAGGGAAAGACTGCTGCGTTATGGACAATGGACAGGAGGACTGCTGCGCCAGGGACGATGGAGGGGGGGGCTGCTGCGCCAGGGACGAGGAGGGGGGGCTGCTGAGCATTTTTGTGATAAAAGGATCTATCTAATAAAATAGCTAACATGAAAAAAAAGAAAGCGGATCTGGCACAAACTTCTCAAAAATATCACAAAACGCTTGTGATAATGACACATTTGCCCCAAAAAGTTCTAGGGATCAGAATACAGCCAGGCCAGGTGATTCCTTTCATTCTCATTGTATATTATCAGGATAGTCGGGGAGGGAACAGGATAGTCGAGGAGGGATCAGGATAGTCTGGGAGGGATGAGGATAGTCAGGGAGGGATGAGGATAGTCAGGGAGGGATCAGGATAGTCAGGGAGGGATGAGGATAGTCAGGGAGGGATCAGGATAGTCAGGGAGGGCTAGGATAGTCGGGGAGGGGTCAGGATAGTAAGGGAGGGCCAGGATAGTTGGTGAAGGATGGATGAGGGATCAGGATCTTCAGGGAGGGATCAGGATAGTCAGGGAGGGATCAGGATAGTTGGGTAGGGATCAGGATAGTTAAGGAGGGATCAGGATAGTTGGGGAGGGATCAGGATAGTAAGGGAGGGCCAGGATAGTCGATGAAGGATCAGGATAGTCGGGGAGGGATCAGGATAGTCGGGGAGAATCGTGTATGTCGGGTTGGATCTGTTGCTCTTCTCTCTCACACCTCACGTGGAATCTATAATGTTTGAGGGTTATTCTCGTGTATTCTCCCTAAAGTAACATGGCCGACCCCAGAACCTTCAGTCCTCAGCTGCCATCTTCATCACATGGTGCTGCAGGGATTTGGTCAGTAATGGGGGCAGGAGTCTGCTCTATACCCCCTTCTTGTCATACATGTCTGATACACATGGGTCTCACCTCTGGGACCTCCACCTATCCTCAGACCGGGGGTCTCTCCTGGTGAGACAGTCGCTGACCACTGAATCCATGCAGACAATGAGCAGAGACAGCTGGGACTGCGGAGCTGTGCCATGTTGTTTCCACCACCCTGTTCAGTCCCCAGCTGGTCCCTGTACCAGGCAGGGTGGGGTTGGCGGGCCCTGGTTCTGGAGACAGGGCCCCCCGTGTATTGATGGCATATCCTGGGCGTGTAAGGTGTATGGGCACCATTGGATTGGATTGGAGCACTCATGTCACACACAGACGCTACTTACATCCCACTGAAAGGATTTATAATAGGTCCTTGTACGAGGATGTGACAGGCCTCTATTCACACCTTGCAGACCTGCAGAGCTTACAGTCTGTCTCTCTATGTGATACGAGGTCAGACGCTCCTCATAGTGGGGTCTCAGTTCAGGGTCCCCATCCCGACTCTCGGGGGGGGGGGGGGGGGAATGTCCTGTGTAACCACTGTTGGCCGGGGCCTTGGACTTTTATTGCTCTATTCACATTAAAGCGAATACACAATGGCAGGTCATGACCTGCAGCGAGGACGGAGAACAAGTCATGTGCTGCGATTACACGGCCACAAAACTGGGACTGAAAACAAAGTTATATTGAAAGATGGTCGTACTATCAATATGGCCGCCACCGGAGTCACCGTCCTCTAGAGCCCAGAAATCACGATTCCTCCTCCACACGGCTGTAAGGCTACGCAGAGTCGCTGTCCAGGGCCCTTTTACACACCCTGATTTCAGGCAGCAAACAATCATCAGGGGACAGAGGAGTCTGGAGGGGGATAGAGGAGTCTGGAGGGGGATAGAGAGGTCTGGAGGGGACAGAGGAGTCTAGAGGGGACAGAGAGGTCTAGAGGGACAGAGGAGTCTGGAGGGGCATAGAGGAGTCTGGAGGGGCATAGAGGAGTCTGGAGGGGGATAGAGGAGTCTGGAGGGGACAGAGGAGTCTAGGGGGGACAGAGGAGTCTAGAGGGACAGAGGAGTCTAGGGGGGACAGAGGAGTCTGGAGGGGACAGAGGAGTCTAGGGGGGACAGGGAAGTGTGGAGGAGACAGAGGAGTCTGGAGGGGATAGAGGAGTCTAGAAGAGACAGAGGAGTCTGGAGGGGACAGAGGAGTCTAGAGGGGACAGAGGAGTATAGAGGGACAGAGGAGTCTAGAGGGGACAGAGAAGTCTGGAGGGGACAGAGAGGTATAGAAGGGACGGAGGAGTCTAGAGGGGATAGAGGAGTCTAGAGGGGACAGAGGAGTCTGGAGGGGACAGAGAGGTCTGGAGAAGACAGAGAAGTCTGGAGGGGATAGAGGAGTCTAGAGGGGGATAGAGAGGTCTGGAGGGGACAGAGGAGTCTAGGGGGGATAGAGGAGTCTAGAGGGGGATAGAGAGGTCTGGAGGGGACAGAGGAGTCTAGGGGGGGATAGAGGAGTCTACAGGAACAGAGAGGTCTAGAGGGGACAGAGAGGTCTAGAAGGGACAGAGGAGTGTGGAGGAGACAGAGGAGTCTAGAAGAGACAGAGGAGTCTGGAGTGGACAGGAGTCTAGAAGAGATAGAGGAGTCTGGAGGGGACAGAGAAGTCTGAAAGGGAAAGAGGAGTCTAGAGGGGACAGAGGAGTCTGGAGGGGACAGAGGAGTCTAGAGAGGACAGTGGAGTCTAGAAGGGACAGAGGAGTCTGGAGGAGACAGAGGAGTCTGGAGGGGACAGAGGAGTCTAGAGGGACAGAGGAGTCTAGGGGGGACAGAGGAGTCTAGAGGGACAGAGGAGTCTAGAGGGACAGAGGAGTCTAGAGTAGACAGAGAGGTCTGAAGGGGACAGAGGAGTCTGGAGGGGAAAGAGAGGTCTAGAAAGGACAGAGGAGTGTGGAGGAGACAGAGGAGTCTAGAGGGGACAGAGAGGTTTGAAGGGGACAGAGGAGTCTGGAGGGGACAGAGGAGTCTAGAGGGGACAGAGAGGTCTGAAGGGGACAGAGGAGTCTGGAGGAGACAGAGGAGTCTAGAGGGGACAGAGAGGTCTGAAGGGGACAGAGGAGTCTGGAGGAGACAGAGGAGTCTAGAGGGGACAGAGAGGTCTGAAGGGGACAGAGGAGTCTGGAGGGGACAGAGAGGTCTAGAAAGGACAGAGGAGTCTGGAGGAGACAGAGGAGTCTGGGGGGGATAGAGGAGTCTAGAAGAGACAGAGGAGTCTGGAGGGGACAGAGGAGTCTAGAAGAGACAGAGGAGTCTGGGGGGATAGAGGAGTCTAGAAGAGACAGAGGAGTCTGGGGGGGACAGAGGAGTCTAGAGGGGACAGAGGAGTCTGGAGGGAACAGAGGAGTCTAGAAGAGACAGAGGAGTCTGGAGGGGACAGAGGAGTCTGGAGGGGACAGAGGAGTCTAGAAGAGACAGAGGAGTCTGGGGGGATAGAGGAGTCTAGAGGGGACAGAGGAGTCTGGAGGGGACAGAGGAGTCTGGAGGGGATAGAGGAGTTTGTGTATGAGGTGACTGGGCAGGGTAGCTGTCAGCTGTCAGTATATATGGCCGGTATATCGCTGCTCTCCAGGGTGAGGAGGCGGATTGCCCATTATGTGACTGACCATAGAGCGGAGCTGCAGTATAAAGAAGCTGGCACTGAGGCTGTGAATAGCTGACACACGTTACACAGTGGTGACTTATATAGAATCACTTTGAAGTCGTGAACATCACAATTTTAATTAGAATGACATTTAATTTCCAAGCAGAGTCTCCATGTATCTGCCGGCATCAGTGCAGGAGCGGTGCAGCGAGCTGATCGGGGAGGTGCACCCACTTTATGTAGCTTCCATGGTCATCCTCACTGTATTAGGGGGCAGCAGAGAAGGGGCTCAGCAATGCCTGATGGCTTCCTGCTTACTTGCAGGTGAGATGATGACTGAAGAGAAGCGGGATTTGTGCCAACTGGGAGGAGCCAGAGAGTCCCTGTATTCAGTGCCAGTGCATTGTGTGACGGCTTAGGCCTGAGCTGTATGAGTGGAGGTGTACAAGTTCATACAGGTGTTGTGGGTTTCACGCTCCAGAATCTGATACACTAATCCCTGACGTCCATCGCTGGGTGGAGATTTACAGATACGAGGATCAGCCGGCTGATTACACAGCGGTGGAGTCACAATGAATGATGGGCGCGGGCATGTAGGCACAAGCCGCTGCCACAAAGACTAATGGGTGTCATCTCCATGACACTGCAATCTACAGGGCCTGAACATCACATCCACATCATGTCCTCCAGCCTGGGTCTCCTCAGCTCCCGTCATCTTCTGATGGAGACGGTGATAGACAATGCTCTATTCCCCTCCAGCACTGGATTGCACCAAAGTTCCCCCCATAAAACTGTATTACATGATGTCCACCAAAACCTCAATGTGTTTAATAGACTTTTGCTGGTTGTGGATGAGGGACAGATAGCGGGTGCATTGGGTATGGACGTGTTAGAAGAAGGAAGATGCCCTCAGGGGGTAGTTTATTGGCTCTAGACAAGATTGTCCAGTAGTTTCCCCCATTATATAGATAGGACACCCATAGGTAGCATATCCTCTTCAGTTAGGCCCCCTGTAGGTAGCCTGTGTGGTAAGTAGGCCTCTCAGGAGGCAAAGTCCATTGGTGTTTCCTCTCTTTCCATGATCCGGCACAGTCCCTCTGTGTTTCCTCTCTCTCCATGATCTGTGCACAGTCCCTCAATGTTTCCTCTCTCTCTCCATGATCCATGCACAGTCCCTCTGTGTTTCCTCTCTCTCCATGATCCATGCACAGTCCATTGGTGTTTCCTCTCTCCATGATCCGTGCACAGTCCCTCTGTGTTTCCTCTCTCTCCATGATCCGTGCACAGTCCCTCAGTGTTTCCTCTCTCTCCATGACCCGTGCACAGTCCATTGGTGTTTCCTCTCTCCATGATCCGTGCACAGTCCATTGGTGTTTCCTCTCTCTCCATGATCCGTGCACAGTCCATTGGTGTTTCCTCTCTCTCCATGATCCGTGCACAGTCCCTTTGGTTTTCCTCTCTCCATGATCTGTGCACAGTCCCTCTGTTTCCTCTCTCTCCATGATCCGTGCACAGTCACTCAGTGTTTCCTCTCTCTCCATGACCCGTGCACAGTCCCTCAGTGTTTCCTCTCTCCATGATCCGTGCACAGTCCATTGGTGTTTCCTCTCTCCATGATCCGTGCACAGTCCATTTGTGTTTCCTCTCTATCCATGATCCGTGCACAGTCCCTTTGGTTTTCCTCTCTCCATGATCTGTGCCCAGTCCATAGGTGTTTCCTCTCTCTCCATGACCCGGCACAGTCCCTCAGTGTTTCCTTTCTCTCTCCATGATCCATACACAGTCCCTCCATGTTTCCTGCACAGTTCATCGGGGGTTTCCTCTCTCTCCATGATCCGTGCACAGTCCCTCAGTGTTTCCTCTCTCCATGATCCGTGCACAGTCCCTTTGCTTTTCCTCTCTCCATGATCTGTGCCCAGTCCATTGGTGTTTCCTCTCTCTCCATGATCCGGCACAGTCCCTCAGTGTTTCCTTTCTCTCTCCATGATCCATACACAGTCCCTCCGTGTTTTCTCTCTCTCCATGATCCGTGCACAGCCCATTGGTGTTTCCTCTCTCCATGATCCGTGCACAGTCCCTCCCTCCGTGTTTCCTCTCTCTCCATGATTCGTGCACAGTCCCTCCGTGTTTCCTCTCTCTCCATGATCCGTGCGCAGTCCCTCCGTGTTTCCTCTCTCTCCATGATCCGTGCGCAGTCCCTCTGTGTTCCCTCTCACTCCATGATCCGTGCACAGTCCCTCCGTGTTTCCTCTCTCCATGATCCATGCACAGTCCCTCCATTTTTCCTCTCTCCATGATCCGTACACAGTCCCTCCATGTTTCCTCTCTCCATGATCCGTACACAGTCCCTCCATGTTTCCTCTCTCTCCCTGATCCATGCACAGTCCATCAGTGTTTCCTCTCTCCGTGATCCGTGCACAGTCCATCGGGGTTTCCTTTCTTTCCATGATCCATGCACAGTCCCTCCCTCCGTGTTTCCTCTCTCTCCATAATCCATGCACAGTCCATTGGTGTTTCCTCTCTCTCCATGATCTGTGCACAGTCCCTCCGTGTTTCCTCTCTCTCCATGATCCGTGCACAATCCCTCCGTGTTTCCTCTCTTCATGATCTGTGCACAGTCCTTCCGTGTTTCCTCTCTCCATGATCCATGCACAGTCCCTCCGATTTTCCTCTCTCCATGATCCATGCACAGTCCATCGGGGTTTCCTCTCTCTCCATGATCCATGCACAGTCCATCGGGGTTTCCTCTCTCTCCATGATCCATGCAGTCCATCGGTGTTTCCTCTTTCTCCATGATTCATGCACAGTCCCTCTGTGTTTCCTCTCTCTCCATAATCCGTGCACAGTCCATCGGGGTTTTATCTCTCTCCATGATCCGTGCACAGTCCCTCAGTGTTTCCTCTCTCTCCATGATCCGTGCACAGTCCATCGGGGGTTTCCTCTCTCTCCATGATCCGTGCACAGTCCCTCCCTCCTTGTTTCCTCTCTCTCCATGATCCGTGCACAGTCCATTGGTGTTTCCTCTCTCCATGATCCGTGCACAGTCCATCAGTGTTTCCTCTTTCTCCATGATTCGTGCACAGTCCCTTCGTGTTTCCTCTCTCTCCATGATCCGTGCACAGTCCCTCTGTGTTCCCTCTCTCTCCATGATCCGTGCACAGTCCATTGGTGTTTCCTCTCTCTCCATTATCCATGCACAGTCCCACCATGTTTCCTCTCTACATGATCCATGCACAGTCCCACCGTGTTTCCTCTCTCCATGACCCGTGCACAGTCCCTCTGTGTTTCCTCTCTCTTTGATCTGTGCACAGTCCCTCTGTGTTTCCTCTCTCTCCCTGATCCATGCACAGTCCATCATTGTTTCCTCTCTCTTTGATCCGTGCACAGTCCCTTCGTGTTTCCTCTCTCTCCATGATCCGTGCACAGTCCCTCCGTGTTTCCTCTCTCTCCAAGATCCATGCACATCCTATTGGTATTTCCCCTCTCTATGATCCGTGCACAGTCCCTCCGTGTTTCCTCTCTCTCCATGATCCGTGCACAGTCCATTGGTGTTTCCTTTCTCTCCATGATCCGTGCACAGTCCCTCCGTGTTTTCTCTCTCCATGATCCGTGCACAGTCCCTCCGTGTTTTCTCTCTCCATGATCCGTGCACAGTCCCTCTGTGTTTCCTTTCTCTATGATCCGTGCACAGTCCCTTTGTGTTTCCTTTCTCCATGATCTGTGCACAGTCCATCAGTGTTTCCTTTCTCCATGATCTGTGCACAGTCCATCAGGGTTTCCTCTCTCCATGATCCGTGCACAATCCCTCCTTGTTTCCTCTCTCTCCATGATCCGTGCACAGTCCCTCGGGGTTTCCTCTCTCTCCATGATCCGTGCACAGTCCATCAGTGTTTCCTCTCTCTCCATGACCCGTGCACAGTCCCTCCGTGTTTTCTCTCTCCATGATCCGTGCACAGTCCATCAGTGTTTCCTCTCTCTCCATGATCCGTGCACAGTCCATCAGGGTTCCCTCTCTCTCCATGATCCGTGCACAGTCTCTCGGGGTTTCCTCTCTCTCCATGATCCGTGCACAGTCCATTGGTGTTTCCTCTCTCTTCATTATCCATGCACAGTCCCTCTGTGTTTCCTCTCTCCATGATCCATGCACAGCCCATTGGTGTTTCCTCTCTATGATCCGTACACAGTCCCTCCGTGTTTCCTCTCTCTCCATGATCCATGCACAGCCCATTGGTGTTTCCTCTCTCCATGATCCGTGCACAGCCCATTGGTGTTTCCTCTCTCTCCATGATCCGTGCACAGTCCCTCCGTGTTTCCTCTCTCTCCATGATCCGTGCACAGTCCCTCCGTGTTTCCTCTCTCTCCATGATCCGTGCACAGTCCATCAGTGTTTCCTCTCTTCGTGATTCGTGCACACAGTCACTTGGGCACCGGACTGCACAGCGACCTCTTGTGACTGCAGCTATAATGCTGCTTGTGGCCACCTGAGTGACGGGCAGGGTGATGGCTCTACACTTTGTCCATCTGAGTGCAGTATTTATCTGCAAGAGGATTGGGACACACAGATAAAAGGGGGAGCACGGCACCTAGAAGCGGAGCGCCCCCTCAGGAGCAGGACTCTTGCATTTTTCTTATTATTACTTTGTTTTTCAGAGTTTGGAAAGTTGAGATCTGCCATTTTCCTTGGTTTGTTGTGTGTTTGGTCCGCTCTTCGTCCAGCCCTCCGTCTGTCTGTGTCTGTAACTGTATCTGTGTACACCTGGACATTACGACAGACAGACAATGGCGCTCTAATCCGGTCCGGCAGATTACCTGCCTCTCTGCCGGGACACAAATCCTCCCACCTCACCGCCCACCACATTCACACAAAGGGATTTCTACTTTTCTGAATTTGAGGAAAACTCTTCAAAGAGCCGTCGGTGAGCGCAGTGCTCGAGACGGGCGCAGGAAATGCAAAGTAACAAATGCATGTATCCGAGGCAATAAAAGCGCAGAACTAAAGCAGCAAATACGTGAATGTTCCATGCGGAGACTCTCGACTTGTAAATTGCTTTCCCCTGCTGTTTATACATTGCTGCAGTAAATATGGAGCTGAACACGGCAGGAAACCCGCACAAAGGAAGCCCAGCCTGGAGGCTTTAGGCGGCTCGAGTCCTTTCTTCTTATGTCTTTCTCTATATCAGAAACTATTTACAAGAGGAAAACGGGTACAGGTCTATTCAGGCACCTCACGTGCACAATGCAGCAATGTACCCGAGCAGCCGAGGGAGCGGGGCGATCCGTCCAGAGACACCACCTGATCACTGAAGGAGGACGGGAGAAGGAGGACCACAAACATTCCCTGACACCTTGTCAGAAGAAGAGTCTAAGCAAGGCTGATTTACTGAATCACATACATCCTGCCTAGAAGGATAATAATCCTTACACCCCCCCCCCCCCCCGGAAAATTTCATACATTATGTTTTTTTATTTAATCTACACCAAAATCTGCACAATCTGGTGTGGAGATGCTGTGCTCGGGTCGCACCCTTATTAACCATCAAGGAGCAATTTGCCCCTCGGTTGGTCAGATCAGTTACTCCAACGACACTGCACAAGAGTAACCAAGTGATGACACCGCACAAGAGTGACCAAGTGATGACACTGCACAAGAGTGACCAAGTGATGACACTGCACAAGAGTAACCAAGTGATGACACCGCACAAGAGTGACCAAGTGATGACACCGCACAAGAGTAACCAAGTGATGACACCGCACAAGAGTAACCAAGTGACCACACCGCACAAGAGTAACCAAGTGATGACACCGCACATGAGTGACCAAGTGACCACACTGCACAAGAGTAACCAAGTGATGACACCGCACAAGAGTAACCAAGTGACCACACCGCACAAGAGTAACCAAGTGATGACACCGCACAAGAGTGACCAAGTGATGACACCGCACAAGAGTAACCAAGTGACCACACTGCACAAGAGTGACCAAGTGATGACACCGCACAAGAGTAACCAAGTGATGACACCGCACAAGAGTAACCAAATGATGACACCGCACAAGAGTGACCAAGTGACCACACTGCACAAGAGTAACCAAGTGATGACACCGCACAAGAGGAACCAAGTGATGACACTGCACAAGAGTAACCAAGTGATGACACCGCACAAGAGTAACCAAGTGATGACACCGCACAAGAGTAACCAAGTGATGACACCGCACAAGAGTAACCAAGTGATGACACCGCACAAGAGTGACCAAGTGATGACACCGCACAAAAGTAACCAAGTGATGACACCGCACAAGAGGAACCAAGTGATGACACTGCACAAGAGTAACCAAGTGATGACACTGCACAAGAGTAACCAAGTGATGACACCGCACAAGAGTAACCAAGTGATGACACCGCACAAGAGTAACCAAGTGATGACACCGCACAAGAGTAACCAAGTGATGACACTGCACAAGAGTGACCAAGTGACCACACTGCACAAGAGTAACCAAGTGATGACACCGCACAAGAGTAACCAAGTGATGACACCGCACAAGAGTGACTAAGTGACGACACTGCACAAGAGTAACCAAGTGATGACACCGCACAAGAGTGACCAAGTGATGACACTGCACAAGAATAACCAAGTGATGACACCGCACAAGAGTGACCAAGTGATGACACCGCACAAGAGTAACCAAGTGATGACACCGCACAAGAGTAACCAAGTGATGACACCGCACAAGAGTAACCAATTAATGACACCGCACAAGAGTAACCAAGTGATGAGACCGCACAAGAGTAACCAAGTGATGACACCGCACAAGAGTAACCAAGTGATGACACCGCACAAGAGTAACCAAGTGATGACACTGCACAAGAGTAACCAAGTGACGGCACAGCACAAGAGTAACCAAGTGACCACACTGCACAAGAGTAACCAAGTGACCACACCGCACAAGAGTAACCAAGTGATGACACCGCACAAGAGTAACCAAGTGACCACACCGCACAAGAGTAACCAAGTGACCACACCGCACAAGAGTAACCAAGTGATGACACTGCACAAGAGTGACCAAGTGATGACACCGCACAAGAGTAACCAAGTGATGACACCGCACAAGAGTGACCAAGTGATGACACTGCACAAGAGTGACCAAGTGATGACACCGCACAAGAGTAACCAAGTGATGACACTGCACAAGAGTGACCAAGTGATGACACTGCACAAGAGTAACCAAGTGACCACACCGCACAAGAGTGACCAAGTGACCACACCGCACAAGAGTAACCAAGTGATGACACCGCACAAGAGTAACCAAGTGACCACACCGCACAAGAGTAACCAAGTGATGACACTGCACAAGAGTGACCAAGTGATGACACCGCACAAGAGTAACCAAGTGACCACACTGCAAACACAACAGTAACAACGTAACGACACTGCACTCACACGTGTAACCAAGTGACGGCACAGCACACACACACAACAGTAACCACCTGGTGACACTTCACACTCATAACAGTAATTGTGACTTCAATAGACTCAAAATCCTATGTAACCAAATGGCTTCCACTGCTTGAGACATAACATCAGTCTGGTGCTGGTTCTCTCAGTCGGCTGGACTGTCATCCAGTTGTGGAAAAAAAAAGCCAAATCAGCAGAATTTCTGGACTTTTGGGCTCTAAATGAAAGGAGTTTTGCAGTGATTTGTTGCAGTGGATCGGAGCCTTATAAGAGGCCGATTCCTGACTATATGAACAATATGGAGATGATTTACTAACATCTTCCCGGCAGCAAATTGTCAGCTTTTTGTCCATTTTTCCTGACGGTTTGGTGTTCCAACATATTTACTAAAGATGTGCGGCACAATTTTTCTAAACCCCCCCCCAAAAAAAAAAAATTTTTTGTATTAAAACCCTCCAAGTGCGCGTGTCCTGGATGTGTCCTTTAAAACCCGCCACAACCCACAGATTTATTAAGCAGTCCGTCATTTTTGTTGGGTTTTCCATTGTAAACACCAGACACTTCCAGTGGGGGGGGGGGGAGGTTAGTTTCATCCTGTGAAAAACCTTCCAGATGTACTAAGAGCAATTACTGAATTGGACACAAAAAAAACACCTGAGACAGCGACGGGGCCAGAGCAGCGACGGGGCCAGAGCAGCGACGGGGCCAGAGCAGTACATAGCAGTGAGTTCTGTCACTTCTTCTCATGGATTCTCGTCTTCCTCCGCCTCGGAGCCGGCGCACTGCACAACATTAATTAACTTTACTTCTCTCATTACTGAAAATCTTAAAGGATTTTTTCTTTTGCATAAATTTTCAGAAGAGAAAAGGCAATTCCCACTCCAGGGTGTAATCCTCCGGCCCTGCGCGCTGCTTGCTCTACTCTGCGAGGACACAAGGTCACAGGAGTCACAGTCACTCCGCTCTATCAGCGCATTGTCTGCCTCACCGGATAGTCGCACACATACACTACTACTAATACTACTACTACACACACTACTATACATACACACACACACTACTATACACACACACACATACACTACTATACATACATACACACACACACTACTATACATACACACACATACACTACTACGCATTGTCTGCCTCACCGGATAGTCACACACATACACTACTACTAATACTACTACTACACACACACTACTATACATACACACACACTACTATACATACACACACATACACTACTACTAATACTACTACACACACACACTACTATACATACACACACACACACACTACTATACACACACACACATACACTACTATACATACACACACACACACACTACTATACATACACACACACTACTGTACACACACACACACACACACATACACTACTATACATACACACACACTACTATACACACACACACATACACTACTATACATACATACACACACACACTACTATACATACACACACACACACTACTATACATACACACACACACATACACTACTATACATACACACACACACACACTACTATACATACACACACACACACTACTATACATACACAAACACACACATACACTACTATACATACACACACACACACTACTATACATACACACACACACACTACTATACACACACACACACACATACACTACTATACATGCACACACACACACTACTATACATACACACACACTACTATACATACACACATACACTACTACTAATACTACTACTACACACAC